>NC_057800.1:54954078-54998764 GCF_018294505.1 Triticum aestivum
ATTTTATGGGAATATACACTTAAAAATATTTTACGGGGGGTTGAGTATGCACTTATGGGTATATACATTTTTTTGCACATATATATATTTTACGGAGACTTGAGTATGCACTTATGGGTATATGCATTTTTTTGCACATATATATATTTTACGGAGTCTTGAGTATGCACTTAAAAATATATTTGTTATTATCATACTTTAATTATCATTCAGGGGTATATCACTTTTGGGACATATATTTCTTCGCTATATTATTTCTCTCTATCGTACCTTGGGTATATCATTTATATGTTTCTGTTATATACATACTATTATATGTACACAAATTCTTAGTGTTAGGTATATGATACCTAGGACAAAAATCTTATGATAGGCATGGCAATATCTTTTTATTTTTAGGAACAAAAATATAAAGATGGGTGCAGCGTATGTGTGTGCGTGTTGTATTCCGGTTACGAATACAAGACAAAAGCAAGAGAGCATACACAAGGTATTATAATGCGTACATATTTATAAGCAAACTAGGACGTCATTTTATAGATGTAAAAAAATTACAAGGTATTATAATAACATGCATTATTATGCCAAGTATGGCATGCAACAATATTTGGAAAGTGGTCAATCGCATGGGACTTACCTGCATGGTGCTTAGGTGCCTGGGCACCTAGGTGCCCCAAACATTTTACCTATATAGGACGACAATATGGGACACCTAGGTCTACTCAGCTCTACTGCTTCCTTAGTTTTGTACCACCACCACCACCACTCCAAAGCTAGCTTCTATTTCAATCCATTTCATACACAGATTGACTGGCTACCGAAACATTTTTTGCAACAGGGTCCTGTACTCCTGGCTCCGCGACCACTCGTCCATCTCGCGGGCTCGCATCACGGGCAGAGGGTGCGACAGCTCCCTCGTCTGAGCGTTCCTGCAACACACAAGCACAACACATTGTTCATCATCACAACAGTCTCACAATGTCAGTTAAGATGCAGCCTAACAAGTTCACAGGTTCATGCAGAATTAAACTGACCGGATGTACCACCCGACCGGGTTCGACGAGGCCTTGTCGTAGGAGCGGGCTTGCTCCAGGAAGGCGTCCACGTTGAGCTGGTCCGACAGGGACGGGCATCCTCCCGCGAGCTTCATCAGGACTGAGATGACAACCTCTTGACAGTAATGTAAACATGGGCGTATCAGATTCAGAGTCAGATTAGATGATGGATGTTGTTAAAACAGTTTACATGAATCAGTGATTATTATCAACTTATAGAAGAAGAAAAGAACTAGTTTGCTAGAAAATGGTACCTTGGGGTCCTGTACTACGAGAAGAGCCGCCCTGTCGCAGGTCAGCTCCGCGGCTCGCAGCCACCTGAACAGCTGTTCTTCAAGGAACCCGGCAACCATACCCAAACCTGAAGGGAGTGAACACATGCAGTTACCATCAGATGAATCGCATAGCAGCCTGCCAATTACATGACATTGTGTGGAATAAGAAAGATAGAGGGCCTACCAGGGACAGTGTATGCCCCCATTGTTAGTATGTTGGCAAAGGTAAGCCAGACTCCATGATCGCACTTGAGGTGACCCAGCTCATGTGCCAAAACAGCCTAACCAAAACACACAACTCCACATGAGTAATTCGCATACATTCAGCGGTTACTAGTCATGTGTTAATAATTCACCAGCCTATTTGGATGGTCTTTTCTTACCTGCAATTCCTTTCTAGTGAGCAGCTCCACGAGGCTCGTGTGGACGACGACGAACGGCCTTTTCCCATTTATCGCCAAGGTGTAAGCATTAGGGACAGGGTTTTGCCGTATGTAGAAGTCGGGTGCTTCCGTGTTCAGGATTTTCGCAGCTTCGGTCATAAGCTGGTGAAGTTCAGGCAACTAAAAGACAAACAACAGGTTGTGGATTCAGTCCGGGTGCACTAAAACATGGTGATTTTTAGAAATGGTACTGTAAGTTCTAAGATCTGACAGAGGGACCTGGTTTTCAGAGACGAGAACGGACGATCCGATGTTTTGAAGAACCATAACTTGCTCAGAAACCGGCCCTGCATCAGCAAAATAATGTTAGCTTCTGCAAGCAGATCATCTTGGGGTATGAAATGATAGGTGGAAAACAGAGAATTGGAGTACCTAGCAAAGCCTTGCCTATATCATTGAGCCCTGGAATTGCTTTGAGCAGCAAAGTGTTCTGCAAAACAAGAAGATGATTAGGCGCATGCATACCTATATCCGTATGAGAAGAACACCAAATCAAACAACACATAGAGAAAAAGAAAAGAAATATAAAGTACTCCATTCGATCCATATTAATTGTCGTTGATTTAGTACAAAGCTAGGAACTGACCTGCTTGTCGAGCGGGTGGCGGAAATCATCGGCGTCAAGGCCCTGGGTGACAGGGGCCGCAGGGGAGGCGCGGGCAGAGATGGCGCCGGAGCTAGTTCCGATGTTCCGGCAGCGGTGGCGCTGGTTGTAGGTGGCCGTGGAGGGGGGGGAGGAAGGCTTGGGGGTCCAGCACCGGCGACGGTGGATGGCCTGGCGAGGGAGCGTGGGGGAGAGGCAAGCCGCCATGACCACCACGGAACGGAGGTAGCAGTAACAAGCGGTAAAACGATGGAGCTGGAGCTGGAGGTGGTAAGAACAGAAAAGAGGCGGTCATTTGTACGGCTGTCTTGTTCATCTTCTTCCTCCTCCACGTCGCTGTCGGCTGCTCCACAGACGTGTCCCGTCTCACACCGCTTTCCTGTCATGAAATTTCTGGCCCAAATGTTCTCTCAACCTCTAAATTTTTCTCTTCCAAAAGAGAAAAAAAAACCTCTGAATTTATGGCCACGCTTGCTTGTGGCATCATGGACTAGCTACCACAGATATAAAGGGATTGGGTTGGGGGGCGACAAGACAAGCTACTCCTCCCTATGTCTGTCTAACCAAAGGAGCTCACAGAGACACAGACCATGCCTCCATGGGCAAGCAACACCATTGATCTTGATAGTTGTTACAGCCTCACCCACTTCTACTTTACCTGCCACACCCAACAAAGAGCTCATTCTACCAAAACAGAGTACGTATGAGGAAGTTACGCCGAAAATGCCTAAGGCCTTGTTCGGTTGTGTGTGGATCTAAGTGGATTGAAGGGGTTTGAGGGGGATTTAAACCTCTTACAAGTCAAAATACGAACCAATCCTTGCAAATCCTCTCCAATCCTCTTGGGGAGAGGATTAACCGAACAAGTCCTAATGGAGCGCCTGGTAGGGGGCAGGGAGGCTGCTGTTCAAATACCGCATTTCTACGTCACAAAAACATTGATTTTCTTTTTCTGCATGAAATGCATATATATTACCAAATACACGCAAACTTCCGTAACATATTTCCGTACGTGGCGTACAAAAAAGAGAGAAATACATACATAAAAATGGACCCCTGGTTTTGTTGGGCCGGGATTTGGTTTCCTTTGAATATTGTTCCAAAATAATAAAGTATGGGATCCCTCAAAACGAAATACAACTCACAATGTTTTTGAACAACAAAATTATAAATCTGTAGTGAACATGTACTCCTACTATAACTTTTCAGTCTTTTTTACTTTTAAATACTGTTTTCTAAATTTCTAAAATAAAGGGCTCCAAGGAGCCAGGGGCTGAAAATTTGCAGTCGAAGTTATGCCCATTTTAGTGAACACTGCTCAAGATTGATTCAAACCCGAGTTCAGAAATTACTTTGAGTCTAACCGGGTCAATTTTTTTTTACTTCCTTTTCTTTTCCGAATAAAAAATAGCTTCTGTGTGCATGAATAGCTACCACAAATATAAAGGGACTAGTTTGGTTGTCATATAGGTTGTTCTCGCCTAGTTGCATATCTAGAGAACTTATTTATCCGCACCCTCCGGCCGTTGCTCGTCCTCCATGGACCCGTGAGCGGTGAACTCGAGCTGCCGCTGCTCGTTCATCTCGTCCCTGGGGCCAAAAGGTAAATGATCCCATTCATTAAATTTCAGATGACCAACGTTGCAGCTTAACAACAACAGTCAAAATCTAAATTAACTGAAGCATTTAGTTCATAAAATCCAAGATTTAAAAAATGCATCTAAGCTACACCAATATGAGGCGCTCTATAACGTACAAAGAATGGCAAGAGATATATCCAGAAATAAAATAAGAATAACAAATTTCCTCACGGATACAATGGCCTTATAAACCTGAACAGTATGCCACTGTGAAACCATTCTCATTGCAAAACTGCCAAAAACTAATAAGAAAACCCAACATTCTTTTTAAAGGGACCTGCTTATCCACTAACTATATGACTTGCAATCATGAGTGAAATACTCCTCATGAATAAAGCTCAATCAAGTTCGTAGCTCACTGTGCCTCGTGCGATGATACCATTCACCAAGTTCCAAAGCACAAAAGTTGCCAAAGTAACACAAACATCAAGCTTCATACAAAAATTCCGAGACATGTGGAATATCAGTGTGGATATGGTGAAACACGTAACTAACTGACTGAAAGAAAGATCTATGCCATCGTTGTATGAACCTCTAGAACATTCAATTTTACCACAGTACAAAATAAAAACTCAGCAAGAAAGCATGATTTCAGTACAAAAATAAAAAGTGATAGTATCTCGATGCAAGTTCTGGCAGAAACTTGGTCCAACCTTGTGCGAACACATCAGCAGTGCAATCAACTAAATTCATGAATCGGCAATGTCCTGCAGAACTGCGCTAGCAACTAGTCTACTTATTGCTTGGGTGATGTATATGGCTTATGATGGATGGCATGGAAAGGAAACAGAAAAAAAAACTGACCAGCTGAATGCATAAATAAGAGATCGGAAAACTGCAGCTGTGCCACCTAGTTGTGGCACCACATCAAATTCGTCAAATAAGCAACATCTGCAAATTTTTAGACAGGAAATCAAGATTAGAACGGATAAAATAAATTTGTATGATCAGAACTAAAACTCACAGAATATAAATGTGTTAAAATGAATGCAAAAGCTGAAGCACCTGAGCATATATGAGTTCTAGTTGACTCCTGAATCTTCACTGCCACCGCGTCCCACATCAAGACTGACCTTGTGGTAACTTCACAAGCCATCTTGGTATCAACTACTAGATATAAAATTTTGCGAGCCCTCAGAAGCTTACAACCATAGTAAAAAATTACGTCTCTGAAATAAATAAACTAGAAACGAACCTGAACAAAGTGTTTTGATCACAGGTAATTAGGCTCCCTTGAGCCGGAATGCAGGGTGAAACCAATAGTCCTTAAAGCTGTGCTGATGCAGTGATGCTAAAATTGCAGAAAATAAAGTGGTCAGAATCAGAATCGCAAATAAATATGACCAAGCATATCAAATTCTTTACCTCGGTAACCAAGCATCTATGCAAGTCCTGGATTGGCTAGAAGATGACATCAGGACCTCATCAAGTAAACATTTCAGCTGAAATAAGCATATCATACTCCTCAATGTCATCATCTTTCTTCATCATTCCAGTAAGATCATCAAGCTTTTCATAGATGCTAAGAGAGTCAGAGTGTTTCTTGTCTTGTACAAGAAATAAGCTTGTCTTGTTCCCTACTGTGACCCAACTACATCCTGGAAATTTTGTTACTCCATTTTCCCGCATTGCTTCTCTGGCTATCTTAGCTTCACCCCAGTTACCAGCTGCAGCATGTAAGCCTGAAACCAACACATATGTAGACGAGTTTTCTGGTTCCAACTCAGTAAGTTCTTTTGCTGCAACTTTCCCCCTTTCTTCATCATTGTGCATTCTGCATGCTGCAAGGTATGTCGCCCAGATCACACCATCAGGTCTGAAGGGCAACTGGTTAATAACTTCTTCAGCCTCTTCAAGATGACCACCTCGTCCAAGGAGATCAACAAAACACGCATAATGATCTACTCTAGGCTTTAATCCATAGACTTTGTTCATAGAATCAAAGTAATGCCGACCCACAGAAATTAAGCCAGCATGAGCACAAGCGATTAGGACACCAAGGAATGTAACTTCATCAGGCTTTAGTTGTGACTCCTGCATTTTCTGAAAAAGCATAAGTGCCTCGTCAGCATAACCATTCTTTGCAAATCCAACAATCATGGAGTTCCATAATGTGATGCCTTGCTTGTTTTCCAATTGTTTGAAGGCTTCAAAGGATGAGGTGATATCCCCACACTTGGAGTACATGTCTATGAGGGCACTAGTTGAAGTTTCATAAGAATTAAATCCAGATTTAATGATGAGCCCATGTATCTCTTTCCCGTCGTTAAGAGCTGTCATCTCTGAACAAGCTTTGAGAATACTAGCGAATGTCGCCTCATCTGAGTGAACATCATAACTGCGCATTCTCCAAAATGATAGCAATGATTGAGAACTGTAACCATTTTGAGCATACCCTGAAATGATAGCTGTCCACTCAAGCAGGTTTTTGTGATCTGGAATCTCTGTCAAGAGTTTGTCAGCATCCTCAGGCATTTTGGACTTCAAATATATCCGGAACAATGAAACACCAAGGGAAGAATCATCATTCAGAAGACCAGACTTCATTGTGTAACAATGAGCTTGTTTGCCAACAATTGAACTGAGAAGTCCAGTGCAACCAGAAAGAATGCTTGAAAATGTAATGCTGGAAGGCTTTAAACCATCTCTAAGAGCCTGCTGAAATGACTGTATAGCTTCATCATCTCTATTGTTCTGCACAAGACCCGCAATCAGAGCATTTATTGTGACTATACTACTTGCATCTACCTGTGCCAAAACCTTCCTACAAGATTCCACATCTCCATGCTTAGAATATAAATCAATCAGAGAGCTACCCACAGCATGATTTGAGCAGATACTATACTTCATTGCTAGGCAGTGGATTTGCTTTCCAGTCTCAGTAGCTCGAATATTGGAACATGCATTCACTACAGTAGCAAAAGACACCTCGTCTGGTGTTATACCATCCGCATTCATCAATCCAAGCATACCAATTGCTTCTTCCTCTTCTCCATTATGTGCAAGTCCAACTATAAGGGCATTCCAGGATACATTATCCTTGTAGGGAATCAGATTGAATAATGTTTTCGCATCATCTATAGCTCCAAATTTGGAGTGCATATCTAATGTTGCATTAGCAACAAGCAAGCTTGCAGCCATGCAATTCTTGATTGTCACGCACTGCACTTGTCTTCCCAGGCAATGTGAATCCAAGTAGGCACATGCACCAAGAACACTGACGAACGTGAATTCATCAGCCTCAAGACCAAGCCTTGTCATATACCAGAACATTTGGATGGCCTCTTCTTGTAACTCATTTCGAACAAGCCCATTGAGCATCACATTCCACATGACAATGTTCCTCTCACGGGAGAAATCAAACACATACCTCGCCTCACTAATGCAACCACATTTCGCATAAAGGTTGATCAGAGAACTACCCACGAAAACATTTGCATCCAAGCCATGCCTTATCGAGGACGCATGGAACTGTCGACCTTCAACGAATGCCTTCATATTGGCTGCTGCGCTCAGCATGCTGGCAAAAGTCGATCTACTGGGCCATAATCCCTGCCTCTTCATACCCTTATACAATCCAAAAACCTCATGCTCGATCCCACTCTGTTGCGCATAACTGGAGATGACAGCGTTCCAAGCAACCGTGCTCGGCACCGGCATCCTCTTCAGTAAGGCCCTAGCATCATCCAGCCTACCCAAGCTCGCAAGAATGGAAATGACGGTGACACAAGTCACTTGGTCCGGAGAAGATCCCATCTTCAACATTCTCGAGAACAAAGACAATGCTTCCCCATATCTTTCAGCTCGGTGGTACCCAGAGATCATGCTCGTCCAGCACACGGTGTCTGGGCATGCGATTCCGCCGAACACCCTGCGGGCATCC
Organism: Triticum aestivum; assembly: GCF_018294505.1. Taxonomy (NCBI): domain Eukaryota; kingdom Viridiplantae; phylum Streptophyta; class Magnoliopsida; order Poales; family Poaceae; genus Triticum; species Triticum aestivum. The sequence goes on from NC_057800.1 coordinate 54,961,979, forward strand.
CCCACGCAGCCGCACCTGGCATACATGTTCACCAGCGCCGTCGCACAGAAGGCGCCCGAGAAGAAGCCGCTCTTCACCGCGTCACAGTGCACCTGTGTGCCGCAGGCGAGGATGTCCAGCCTTGCGCACGCTGACATGACCGACGCGAGGTCAAACTGGTCCGGCCGGCCACCAGCCAAGCGCTTGATGTGCTTGTACGAATAAAGAACCGCCGTCGCCGGATTCACCCGGACCATTGACATCGAACCTCTCGAACGAGCCCAATCGATTGAGGCTGTGTTTGGTTCGGCTGTGGCTTGACAGAAAACAGCTTGGGGAAGTACCTGTGGGAGATAAGCCGTGAGCTGTGCGCTGTGAGAAAGTTGTAAAGCCATTTTGGCAAAAAGCTGTCTAAACTGTGGCTATGAGTGTAAAAGTCTGAATGCGCCTAAAGACAGGAGGGGATGTTTACATGCTGTTTAACAATAAGGATCTCACTAAATGTTGGTTTAGCTATACATGACCATATTGTAGCTAATTAACACCTAACCAAGTTTATTTATTTACATAGAATTTTCGAGTTCAACAACTGTATGAACATGAATTTCCCCCCACTTTGGATAGAAATAGGCATGTGCATCGCATGGAGATACGCCCTCAGAAAAGTGTCAGCACACAGATTGGTTCCAACTTTCCATCAGAAGTACAAAACATCAGACACGGAACACTCGAAATAGTTAAACAAGTATAGCTTCCACACTAAAGTAGCATTGTGATTATCATGAACTTGCCAATTAAGAATTACCATCAGCAGTACAGTATCAAGCTGAAGCACATGTAAGAAATGTATCTGCTCATCAATCTTTCCCCAGCCATACATGTAAATATTGGGTTAGGTTCCAGAACAACAAAATAGATAGATTATATGTAGCTATTTTAACACACATAATTAGTTAAGAATCCGGCAGCCTCGATAACTAAGGATCGGATGGCACAACTTACAGAGCTTCACTTGTTTCCGTTCAGGTTGCGGGACAAGGGAAGGTCAATCGCCGATGGCAGCGGGATGTGGACGGAGAGGTCCGGCATCAGGACGTACGGGAGGGAGCGGAGCTCTGGCGGCGGAGCTGCAGCCTGCAGACGACGTCGGGGGCGGATGGTGCACGGGGGCGGGCGGGAGTGGGCGGCGGCGGGTAAAGGAGAGAAAGGGCCTGCGCGGGAGGCGAATGGTGGACGGGGGCAGCGAGCGCGACGAGGGAGCGCTGCCGGCGGCCACGACGAGGGCGGGGCGGGGAGGGGAGGGCGTGGGAGGGGACGGCGCGAGGAGTGAGACGTGCTGGGCCGAGCCCAAGCTCACGCCCCCCGCATTGGGCTGTTCGTTCGTTTGGGCTGCTACTAGGCCTGGACTGGGTCGATCCACGAAGGCACAAATATGAGAGCAATATTTTTCTAAAAAAAATATGAGAGCAATAACGAGCGCTCCTTCGGGAGCCTTGCAACTATCAGCGCCACGTGGCGCGCTTTCAGCCATTCGCCACGTGTCATGCTTTGGATGCTCCCTTTGAATTTTGTCCTTTCCCCCACGCATTTTCGGCTTTTTAAACGGTTTTTTTCCGGGGGGTTTCGACGTTTTGGTTTTTCACCGGTCTTCTTTAGCTTTTCGATATAAAAAATTCACGAAAAAATGCATTTTTTTTCTTTTCTTTCGCGAGAGTCACGATTTTGCTTTCGCGAGAGTCACGGCCGTGCCTCTCGGAAACAAAAAAAACGCGAGTCACGGTTTTGCTTTCGCGAGAGGCACGGGTGTGCTTTCACGAGAGTCACGGCTGTGCCTCTCGAAAACAAAAAAAATTGTGTTTTTCTGTTTTTTTGCGAGAGTCACGGTTTTGCTTCCGCGAGAAGCACGGTTGTGCATTAGCGAGAGTCGCGGCCGTGACTCTCAGAAACAAAAAAAACATGTTTTCTGTTTTTTTCCTTCCGCGAGAAACATGGTTGTGCTTTCGCGAGAGTCACGCTTTTGCTTCCGCGAGAGGCACGGTTGTACTTTCCCGAGAGTCACGGCCGTGCCTCCTCGGAAACGAAAAAAAACATGTTTTCTCTTATTTTTTTTCCTTCCGCGAGAGTCACTGTTTTGCTTCCATGAGAGGCACGGTTTGTGATTTCGTGAGAGGCACGGGCGTGCCTCTTTCGAAAAGGGAAAAAACCCGTGCTCCCGGTTCAGTTTTTTGTCTGATTTTTTCGTGAAAAAAAAGTTCGTCAGAACCTATCAATATGAGATTTAGTTTTAAAGATCTCGGCGCGAGGAATCCAACGGTAAAAGCGATTCAATTTGGACACATGGTTTGGGAGATAAAACGTTTTGAATAAATGAATCTACGAAAAATGGGAAAACTCCCAAGTTGCGACAAATGGTGGCGCGCCACTTGTCGCAACTTGGGAAGTTGGAGTGATCTTTGCAACGGGTATTCCTTAACTAGTAGTTTCGCACAAATATCGTTTAGGACACGTGGAACGACGCGTGGCGACGGGGCAGCAACGCACGCGACTACATAGTGGATGAGGGACAGATTAGGACGAGGGAGCAGATTTGAAAAATGTTGATGATTTCAAAAAATATTCACGTATTTGAAAGATATTCGCAAAATTAAAACAAAAAGGAAAAGGAAAAATGAGAAATGAAAAGGAAAGGAAAACGAACATGAAAAAGGTAAATAAAAATAAATAAAAAATGAAAAATGAAAGGAAAGAATGAAAATGAAAAAAGCAGAAAAACCTGAAAGAGAAAACACACAGAAATATATTAAAAGGTGTGGGAAGGAACTAGAACCTTTCCCAAACAAGTACGGATCTGGGTGGGTTGGCCCAAGGCGTACGTAATGGGGTTGGGAGGTACATGCTAGGTTGCTATTTGGCGACCTATGCGTCAAATAGGACATGCGAGGGTCAGGGTGATGGCTAGGTCAGGGGGAAGGGTCGTGCGAGGAGTGAGCGGTTCAGGAGGGTTTACTACTCTATTTTTTTTGGAAATGCAAGCTTTACTACTTAAAGTTCACAATTTTTGGGATACAAATGGGATCATGGGGGCTGTCCCAACCAGACATGACGACAACGATATAAATAATGAGAAAACTTGGCAAATAAATGCGCTTCACTATTTGATGCCCGACCCTCAAAACGAAAAATACAATTGAACTCTCCAGCTATTAACTTAATCTCAACTACGATTTCATCATGCATTCCACTACATCCTTATGTATATAATAAAAACCATTTTATTATTGTCTTTAGAGCATATTTCCATCATGGTAGAGCATGCATGAGCTAATAAGACTTGTGCACTTCATTTGACATGATAGATCCTGGCTTGCAAGACCTTTCTTAACGCGACCTAAATGTCGGATCTGAGACTCTGAGTCTGTCTTGATGCTGGGATTTGGCAGAGGTGGGAGGGGAGACGAGGGGTAGATGGAAGCAGGGAAGACACCCCGTGAGGATTGACGGGAAAGGGATCAAGAGATTCAGGAGATTTCATGTTGTATGCGGGAGCGGGTCGACAAAGGGAGGTTGCCGAAACAGGGGCGGAACGCGGTGCGCGGCATGAGTGTATTTTTAGGTAGTAGACATAGATTGAGAAGATAAAGATTTGATTGTTAAGAAAGGCAGGGATCACGTTAGGAAAATTAGGATTTGAAATTGATTGTCACCAAATTGGATTTTATTGTTTGGTAATGTGCTATAGGTTCCTGCCCGTTTGTAACGTAGCTAGTTAGGGAAGTTTAAAAATGTTAGAATTTTTTTTATTGGAAGGTTAAAAACCCACCATGAAGGGATGGTGGTGGAAGGTGAGACAAAATAAAACCAACTGAAATAATGTAAGTGCATCTAGTGTCTCTTAGTGATTTTGGTGTATTGAAGACTTATAGGTTAAGGAACTAATACGTTTGTGAGTGTACACAGGTCTATAAGTCTATGAGGAGTTTGATATTTACAGAGAAAGTCGACCCCTAAAAATGAAGTTTTTCGACTGAAGACTTTGAATTTCTGAAGACTTTATAAAGACTTTGAAAGTGAAGAAATTGGTGTAATCCTGAGACTTGGTATTCGTTCAAGGAACATGAAGAGTGAAGACTTTTGTTTTCGTAGTTCCATTTTCTCTTTCTTGAGTTATAGGAAACATCGTACTGTTAAAGGGGGTCGAGAAAATACTAAGGAAAAATTTCCAAGTGATGCTCAACTCAAATCCTTCCTACCAATCCTTCGAGTGAAGCCATTGGAAATCTCATACAATTCAGTCATATTCTTCAGTGACAGAGACGAAGTTCTTCCGTTCTCTGAGGAATTTGTTCTGACTAAGGAGTTAGGAATTCGCCAGTGCGGATTGCCTACACAGTGAGGAACATGACAGCTCTGAGGATTTTGCTACCCAAAATTCCGACCATTGTTGTGCTATGCGCCAGCTGTCCCAAAATATCTACCCACATAACGGTCACATCATTGAAGGGCATTTATGTCTTATCATGTCGGGCTGCTCCCTAGGCTATAAATAGCCGTCCCCTACAACCACTAGCTGGTTGGCTGCTCCGAGAGAAACCGACACTTGTCATTGGAGAGCATCCCATCCTCTAAGGACTTTGAGTGAAAATCATCAAGTGAGGAAAACCAAAACCCAAACACCTACAAACCCAAAGTGATTGAGCATCACTGAAGAGATTGATCCTGCGTGGATCCGACGCTTGTTACCTTTGAAGACTGTGCATCTTCCAGACGGTTAGGCGTCATGGTCTAGAGTATCCAAAAGGAAATTGTGGATCGCCGAGTGACCAAGTCTGTGAAGGTTTGGAAGTCACCTGAAGACTTACCACGAGTGATTGGGCGAGGTCTGTGTGACCTTAGCTCAAGGGGAATACGGTGAGGACTAAGTGTCCTGAGCTGCGTGTTTAGGACTGGGCTGGGACTGTGTGTCCTCAGGTTTAAATACCTAGCCGCCCTAACCAGACGTACAACTATCAAGCAGTTGGAACTGGTCTACCAAATCATTGTCTTCAACAAGCTACCTGGTTCCATTTCCTCAACCCTTCCATTTCCTCATTTCTGTGTAGTGAGCTTGTTCATATCTGTTTGAAGACTTTGATTGAAGACTTTCTCAAGTTCCTCAGTTTAATTTCTTCAGTCTGTTTGTCTTATCCCGTGTTATCCTATGTTTACACTTTTCGTACTCTGTGCTTGTTCTCATTTCATCATGAAGATCATGCTCATGCATTGTTATGTTTACTTCTGAGTACTTATTTCGCTGCAAGTAGTTCTTCACTCAGGAATTTCCTCACCCTGAAATTCCTCAGTGAAGAATTCATGAAATTCGCCTATTCACCCCCCTCTAGTCGATATAACGCACTTTCGAATAAAACCAGACAAAAAATGAAGGGGAGGCTAAAGTTCCCCTTTAGAAGTAGAGATAGACAAAGTTTGCTACCTAGCATGACACCATAATTTCTTTATCTTTTGAAATTTGTTGCTATACTCGACCATATATGTGCAATTTTTTGCACCCATTAATATATTTTGGAAAGAATAAATGTGTTCTTATTTTATTTAGTGTCACTTACACTAGTAGAAAACAGGGCTTTGGTTGAGGCCTGGCCAGCCCATTAGTCCCGGTTCAGCCACAAACCGGGACCAATGGAGGCATACGTCTCGGTTCATGAGCCCGGGGGCCAGTCGGGACTCGTGGGGCATTGGTCCCGGTTCGTCTGGACCCATTTGTCCCGGTTCTAGCCACGAACCGGGACCAATGGATGTGGGACCATTGGTCCCGGTTCGTGCCTGGAACCGGGACAGAGTGGGGCCTTTAGTTCCGGTTCTTGCCACGAACCGGGACCAATGAGGTGGCTATATATATCCCCTCGCCCATGAGCAGAACACTCCACTACTCTGTTTTTTGGCCGGTGAGGGGAGAACTTTGTGGTGCTCTAGCTCACCTCCTATGTGCATGAGGTGTTCGATGAAATGCACGAGCCACGCTAGTTAAGCTTTCTCATCTCGAAGCTCGACCTCCAAGCTCCATTTCTTTGAGATTTGTCTAGGTTTAGCAGTCCGTCAAGTCCCGTCTCCGTCTTCATCATCGTCGATCGCCCGCGCCGATCTCGTCGCCGACACCACCGTGGTGAGCCTCTTGTTCTTATCTTCTTTCTAAAAGAAAAAAATTCTTACTTGTATGATTAGATAGATGCTTGTCTAATTTTCTTACTTTTATTATTGCTTGTTATCATATAGTGCGATGGTTTTGGTATCTGCCCCCGTCGTCCCTCGTCCTGTCTATGATTCAGATGTCGTATATATTATCTTCTATAACTATTTGGTTCATTTATTGTTTATGACAATTATGCCGACCAACGTGACATAGATTTTATTTATCTAGGAGGTATGTGAACCGGAAATTCCAACCAACCCTATTGTCGAGAGGTTAAATTTAGTTGAAGAAGAAAACAATTACTTGAAGGAAAAAATAAAAAAAATTGTGGAGGAGAAGATGATATTGGAGTTGCATGTTGCGGATGTCGTCGATGATCATAAGATCAAGATGGATGTAATGCGGTTGAAGATAGAAAGATTAGAAAATATGCCATTCATACCGAGGCTGGTATCATTATGCCGTTGGATCAATTGTTACCTTGGTTGCGACTATGATCGCATTTGTTGTTGCATTGAAAGGTTTTACATAGTTTCAATGTATGGTTTAATTAGATGCTCTGGAGAGCAATGTGTTGTTCAATGAGAACTATGTATGTACTTTGGTTTTAATGTGATGATGAACTTCTATTAATTTGGTCACTTATATATCCATGTGAATCTGTAATGGTTTTTGACACACTTAATTACATATAATGCACGCAGATGGACCGACAATGGATGTACGGTGACAGACACACCTCCGAGTATATTAAGGGCGTGCATAATTTTCTCGAAGTGGCTGAGGCAAACAAGCAGAATGGTTTTGTGTGTTGTTCATGCCCTATATGTGGGAATACGAAGTCTTACTCTGACCGGAAAATCCTTCACACCCACCTGCTTTATAAGGGTTTCATGCCACACTATAATGTTTGGACCAAGCACAGAGAAATAAGGGTTATGATGGAAGACAGCGAAGAAGAAGAGGACGATGACAACTATGTGCCCCCTGAATACGGTGATGCTACAACGAGGGAAGCTGCTGAAGATCAAGAGGAACCAGACGATGTGCCCGATGATGATCTCCGCCGGGTTATTGTTGATGCAAGGAGATAGTGCGAAAGTCAAAAGGAGAAGCTGAAGTTCGATCGAGGATCACAAAAAAGGGTTGTACCCCAATTGCGAAGATGGCAACACAAAGCTCGATACCGTACTGGAATTGCTGCAATAGAAGGCAGAGAATGTTGTGACTAACAAAGGATTTGAGAAGCTACTGAAAATATTGAAGAAGAAGCTTCCAAAGGATAATGAATTGCCCAACAGTATGTACGCAACAAAGAAGGTCGTATGCCCTCTAGGATTGGAGGTGCTGAAGATACGTGCATGCCCTAATGACTGCATCCTCTACCGCTGTGCGTACGAGGATTTGAACGCATGCCCGGTATGCGGTGCATTGCGGTATAAGATCAGACGAGATGACCCTGGTGATGTTAATGGCAAGCCCCCCAGGAAGAGGGTTCCTGCCAAGATGATGTGGTATGCTCCTATAATACCACATTTGAAACGTTTGTTCAAAAACGAAGAGCATGCCAAGTTGATGCGATGGCACAAAGAGGGCCGTAAGAAAGATGGGAAGTTGAGAGCACCCACTGACAGTTCACAGTGGAGAAAAATCGAGAGAAATTATCGGGCTGAGTTTGCAGGTGACCCAAGGAACGTATGGTTTGGTTTAAGCGTGGATGGCATTAATCCTTTCGGGGAGCAGAGCAGCAATCATAACACCTGGCCCGTGACTCTATGTTTGTATAGCCTTCCTCCTTGGATGTGCATGAAGCGGAAGTTCATTATGATGCCAGTTCTCATCCAAGGCCCTAAGCAATCCGGCAACGACATTGATGTGTACCTAAGGCCATTAGTTGAAGAACTTTTATAGCTATGGAATGGAAATGGTGTACGTGTGTGGGATGAGCACAAACAGGAGGAATTTAACCTGCACGCATTGCTATTTGTAACCATCAACGATTGGTCCGCTCTCAGTAACCTTTCAGGACAGACAAACAAGGGATACCACACATGCACGCACTGTTTAGCTGACACCGAAAGTATATACCTAGACAAATACAGGAAGAATGTGTACCTAGGCTATCGTCAATTTCTTCCGACCAACCATCAATGTTGAAAGAAAGGCAAGCATTTCAAAGGCGAGGCAGATCACCGGAAGAAGCCCGCCAAGCGTACTGGTGATCACGTACTTGCTATGGTCAATGATTTACACGTAATCTTTGGAAAGGGTCCCGGCAAACTATCTATTCTGAATGACGCCGAGGGACGCGCACCCATGTGGAAGAAGAAATCTATATTTTGGGACCTACCCTACTGGAAAGACCTAGAGGTCCGCTCTTCAATCGACGTAATGCACGTGACGAAGAACCATTGCGTGAACCTGCTAGGCTTCTTGGGCATGTATGGGAAGACAAAAGATACACCGAAGGCACGGGAGGACCTACAACGTTTGCACGAAAAAGACGACATGCCTCCAAAGCAGTATGAAGGTCCTGCCAGCTATGATCTTACCAAAGAAGAGAAGGAAATCTTCTTTGAATGCCTGCTCAGTATGAAGGTCGTGTCTGGCTTCTCGTCGAATATAAAGGGAATAATAAATATGGCCGAGAAAAAGTTTCAGAACCTAAAGTCTCATGATTGCTACGTGATTATGACGCAACTACTTCCAGTTGCATTGAGGGGGCTTTACCGAAAAATGTCCGATTAGCCATTGTGAAGCTATGTGCATTCCTCAATGCAATCTCTCAGAAGGTGATCGATCCAGAAATCATACCAAGGCTAAGGAGTGATGTGGCGCAATGTCTTGTCAGTTTCGAGCTGGTGTTCCCACGATCCTTCTTCAATATCATGACGCATGTCCTAGTTCATCTAGTCGACGAGATTGTCGTTCTGGGCCCTGTATTTCTACACAATATGTCCCCCTTTGAGAGGTTCACGGGAGTCCTAAAGAAATATGTCTGTAACCGTGCTAGGCCAGAAGGAAGCATCTCCATGGGCCATCAAACAGAGGATGTCATTGGGTTTTGTGTTGACTTCATTCCTGGCCTTAAGAAGATTGGTCTCCCTAAATCACGGTATGAGGGGAGATTGACTGGAAAAGGCATGCTAGGAGGGGACTCAATAATATGCAGGGACGGGCATTCTTGGTCTTAATCACACTACACAGTTCTACAAAACTCTACCTTGGTGACCCCGTATGTCGATGAATACAAGAATAGTCTGCGCTCAAAACACCCGGAGCAGTATGACGACTGGATTACATGTGAACACATCAGGACTCTCGGCAGTTGGTTGGAAACACGTCTCAGAGGTGACACCACTATTTCTGATGAGCTGTACTCGCTGTCCAGGGGACCATCTTTGACTGTATTGACTTACAAAGGATACGAGATAAATGGGAATAAATTTTACACGATCGCCCAAGATCAAAAGAGCACCAACCAAAACAGCGGTGTCCTCTTTGAGGCAGCAACCAAGAGGGGGAAGGACACATATTATGGTTACATAGTGGTGATAACACACAAGTATAGGGGATCGCAACAGTTTTCGAGGGTAGAGTATTCAACCCTGATGACCCACAAGTATAGGGGATCTATCGTAGTCCTTTCGATAAGTAAGAGTGTCGAACCCAACGAGGAGCAGAAGGAAATGATAAGCGGTTTCCAGCAAGGTATTCTCTGCAAGTACTGAAATAAGTGGTAACAGATAGTTTTGTGATAGGATAATTTGTAACGAGCAACAAGTAACAAAAGTAAATAAAGTGCAACAAGGTGGCCCAATCCTTTTTGTAGCAAAGGACAAGCCTGGACAAACTCTTATATAGAGAAAAGCACTCCCGAGGACACATGGGAATATCATCAAGCTAGTTTTCATCACGCTCATATGATTCGCGTTCGGTACTTTGATAATCTGATATGTGGATGGACTGGTGCTTGGGTACTGTCCTTACTTAGACAAACATCCTACTTATGATTAACCTCTATTGCAAGCATCCGCAACTACAACAAAAGTATTAAGGTAAACCTAACCATAGCATGAACCATATGGATCCAAATCAGCCCCTTACGAAGCAACGCATAAACTAGGGTTTAAGCTTCTGTCACTCTAGCAACCCATCATCTACTTATTACTCCCCAATGCCTTCCTCTAGGCCCAAACAATGGTGAACTGTCATGTAGTCGACGTTCACATGACACCACTAGAGGGATGACAACATACATCTCATCAAAATATCGAACGAAGACCAAATTCACATGACTACTAATAGCAAGACTTCTCCCATGTCCTCAGGAACAAACGTAACTACTCACAAAGCATATTCATGTTCATAATCAGAGGGGTATTAATATGCATATAGGATCTGAACATATGATATTCCACCAAATAAACCAACTAGCATCAACTACAAGGAGTAATTAACACTACTAGCAACCCATAGGTACCAATCCCGGACTTGGAGACAAGAATTGGATACAAGAGATGAACTAGGGTTTTGAGAGGAGACAGTGCTGGTGAAGATGTTGATGGAGATTGCCCTCTCCCGATGAGAGGAGCATTGGTGATGATGGAGATGATTTCCCCCTCCCGGAGGGAAGTTTCCCCGGCAGAACAGCTCCGCTAGAGCCCTAGATTGGTTCCGCCAAGGTTCCGCCTCGTGGCGGCGGAGTTTCGTCTGAGAAGATGGCTTCTGATTTTGTTTCTCATCGAAAGACCTCATATAGCAGAAGATGGTCATCGGAGGGCCACCAGGGGGCCCACGAGGTAGGGGGTGCGCCCAGGGGGTAGGGCGCGCCCCCCACCCTCGTGGGCAGGGTGTGGCCCCCCTGGTGAACTTCTTCCGCTGAGTATTTTTTATATATTCTGAAAACGTCTTCCGTGAAGTTTCAGGACTTTTGGAGCTGTGCAAAATAGGTCTCTAATATTTTCTCCTTTTCCAGCGCAGAATCCTAGCTGCCGGCATTCTCCCTCTTTATGGAAACTTTGTAAAATAAGAGTGAATAGGCATAAGTATTGTGACATACTGTGTAATAACAGCCCATAATGATAAATATCGATATAAAAGCATGATGCAAAATGGACGTATCAACTCCCCCAAGCTTAGACCTCGCTTGTCCTCAAGCGAAAGCCTAAATCGAAAAATATGTCCACATGTTTAGAGATAGAGGTGTCGATAGAAATAAAATACGGACATGAGTGCATCATGATCATTCTTAGAATCAGCAACTTATATAATTCTTGTCATATAATTTCTTATGCTAGAGTAATAATTCAATCACAATTTCAAGTATGAATCATAAACTTCATTGACAACTAACAAACTATAATCTCAGTCATTGGAGCAATTGCAATTTATCATAACATAGGAAAGAGTCAACATGTAAGAGCTTTTCAGCAAGTCCACATACTCAACTATCATGTAGTCTTTCACAATTGCTGACACTCACGCAATACTTATGGGTATTAAGTTTTAATCGGACACAGAGAAATATAGGGGCTTATAATTTTGCCTCCCAATGTTTTACCTCAAGGGTAATGTCAACAATAATAGTTCATGAAAACTCACATCCAATTAGCCATATATACCAGGATCTTTCCAACATACTGTGCTTGCCAAAGGATAAAATGTAAAAAGGAAGGGTGAAGACCACGATGACTCTTATGCAAGGTAGGAGATAAAAGTAAAAGATAGGCCCTTCGCAGAGGGAAGCAGAGGTTGTCATGCGCTTTTATGGTTGGATGCACAAAATCTTAGTGCGAAAGAACGTCACTTTATATTGCCACTTGTGATATGGACCTTTACTATGCAGTCTGTCGCTTTTATTTCTTCCATATCACACGATCGTATAAAGTTTATTTTCTCCCACACTAATAAGTCATACATATTTAGAGAGCAATTTTTATTGCTTTGCACCGATGACAACTTACTTGGAGGATCTTACTCAATCCATAGGTAGGTATGGTGGACTCTCATGGAAAAACTGGTGATAACCCACAAGTATAGGGGATCGCAACAATTTTAGAGGGTAGAGTATTCAACCCAAATTTATTGATTCGACACAAGGGGAGCCAAAGAATACTCTCAAGTATTAGTAGCTGAGTTGTCAATTCAACCACACCTGGAAACTTAGTATCTGCAGCAAAGTGTTTAGTAGCAAGTAATATGATAGTAGTGATAACGGTTGCAAAAGGTAACAGTAGCAAAAGTAATGTTTTTGGTATTTTGTAGTGATGATAGCAATAGCAACGGAAAAGTAAATAAGCGAAGAACAATATATGGAAAGCTCGCAGGCAATGGATCAGTGATGGAGAATTATGCCGGATGCGGTTCATCATGTAACAATCATAATCTAGAGTGACACAGAACTAGCTCCAGTTCATTGATATAATGTAGGCATGTATTCCGAATATAGTCATACATGCTTATGGAAAAGAACTTGCATGACATCTTTTGTCCTACCCTCCCGTGGCAGCGGGGTCCTAATGGAAACTAAGGGATTTTAAGGCCTCCTTTTAATAGAGTACCGGAACAAAACATTAACACACTACAAAAAAATACACTTCCGTGATGATACGTGTTTGTCACAGTAGGTCGCATTTTCTGTCATGCATGTACATCCATGATGATTTTATGACAGAATCAGGATAGTCATACATGTGCTGTCGTAGAAGTGTTCCATGACATTACCAAAATTATCATCACAGAAGTGTCCACTTCCATGACGATAAATACCGCGTCATAGAAGTGCTTTCGTCAAGGGTGACCGACACGTGGCATCCATTGTAACGGAATGCTGTTAAGCTATTGGGTCGGGTTTTGGATCTGATAACCCGTTAACAGCCCCGACCAATGGGGATTTTCCACGTGTAAAATCATCATTGGCTGGAGGAAACACGTGTCGGCTCATTGTTGGGACAGATGTCATCCAGTCATTGGACAGAAAGCGCCTATGATACGTCGACACGTGGCACGGCCCAACAGAGGCCCATTCCTATGAAAAGGCCGACCCGTTTGACTTGGTCAAAAGGTGGCAGGGCGGCCCATGTAAAGCCTGTTAACGGCCTGTTCGCATATAGCCCATTTACAACCCGCTAACCCAAGGCCCATTACGCCCTATCTAAATTAGGCCCAGTTGCGTCATCTGGGCCACCCAATATGATTCCAGCCCGTTTTCACTTCTGGCCCATGTATGGCCCATGACGTCTTTCGGCCCATATGAGGCCCTATGTAACTCTTGGCCTATTAACGGCCCGTGGTAAAACTGGCCCATAATGAATAGTGTATCACTTTACACCCATTAACGACCCGTGGTGAAACTGGCCCGTAATGGACAGTGTATCACTTTATACCCATTAACGGCCCGTTATTCTGTTGGGCCGTTTCCAGCCCATGTTATCTTTCGGCCTTCTCAGAGCCCATTTATTTTTGGGCTCATTTCTAGCATTCATTTACTTACAACCCGTTACTGTCATTTTCTGCTTGTGGGCCAAATTCAACCCATGGTTACAGTTGGCCTGTTTGTGGTCCGTTAATACGTTGGGCTGTTTTCATAGCGTCATCAAATACGGCCTGTTAACGATGGCCCGTTATGGTCGGCCCATGAATGGACGATTCCAACTCTAGCCCGTTTACGACCATAATGCGGTCTGTTTGGCCCATGTTTGGCTAATCGATCATACGGCCTGTATAAGGCCCATTGATGATATGGCTCGCAGAAGGCCCATTGTTTCTACGGCCCGTAGAAGGCCCATTGTTTCTACGACCCGTAGAAGGCCCACTGTTTCTACGGCCAGTAGGAGGCCCAGTGTCACTACAGTAAATATTAGCCCATGGTTATTGTGGCCTAGTTTTAAAAAATAGGTTATTGCAGCCATTAGCTAACCGCGGAAAAAGAACTGCAATGACTACAAGCAAACAAATAAACAAGACAACAAGGAAATAAATAAGCAAGCAACTAACACTAGGCTATCACGGCTATTACACATATTACATCCACCGGGCATCAAAGTTTGCCACCAGTGCAAATATAGGGAACAAAGTAGCATATCATATACACTGGTTGTCAAAGTTGGCGACCAGCGCAAATAAACGCCGCAGCAAAACAAATCCAGAACTGAAACCGCTTCAGAAGATCTCAAGAAACAATATCCTGGGTACCCATAATGCTGGCAAGATGCTTAGCAAGCTTATTAACTTTCTCTTGTTTGGCGCTTAAATCCTCCAGCGCTTGCTGTTGCACCAGAAAATATGCATCTGAATCCTGCAGGGACTTCCTCAGTCCTTCAGCTTCCTGTCGCAACACATCTGATCAATGTCTTTCAACTTGAAGTTGAGACTCAAGAAGACGAACTGATTCAGGCAGCGAGTTCGAAGAGCTTGTGCCAGCAGTAGTGGCCAGTAACTCGAACACTACATCAAGACAGGACTTTTGGGTTCCCTCATTGTCGTCAAGATAGTTTTTATCAGCTTTCTTGGAGACCAATAGGGATGTCTCACTATCTTGAACCTTATCTGCATTACTTCCTTTACCATTGGATAACGCGGTACTATTCTCCAATATTTTGTCCGCATTCTAAAAGAGAAACAAGTAGACACATCACATGTTTACCATGTTGTATATGAAACTCTTTTTGGTAAATGAGTTCAGTAGTAAAGTGGACAGGATAACAACATGAAACAAACATATATCTATGTACCATGGTCACTTTATTATCTATATCATTCTAGTTTTTGTTGCCAAATCAAGATAGAGACACATTTCAAATAATATTTGTTCAAGACAAATTAGAATAGACAGAATATAAGTGTGGGTAACTATAGAGCAATAACAACACTTGTAATGTGCATGACATGAGAACATAACTATTTATTCAATTGAAACTGAAATCAGCATAGAGCAGGTTACAATAGCAAACCAGTTAAAGAAACAGGTTTAAAACATACCTGTTGCGCCATTGGAGTTTCAATTCCATCCTTCAAATTTGAAAATAGTTGGTATGAGTAAATACAGTAATGCAAGAGAAAAGGAGTATGAACCATAGCTACAGAACCTGACCTAAGAACAAATCTTATTCTCCTTTAAGCGTTGAGTTGGGATTCGGAGTGGTGGTCCTCGTGCTTTGGGCACTGCAGTTTCCTTACTAACTGCTCGTGTTTGGGTGCTCTGTGGTGGAGACGGTGCTGTGTCAACTTGAACTGGGTTACTATCTGCCGGGGTTGGGGTTAGAAGGGGTGTAGCCTGTTCTCTGTCCAATTGGGTAGGGGTACAATCTCCGAGAGTCTGGGTTATGTGTGGTGGATCTGGTCCTTGGGCAAGTACAACCGTGGTTCTATCTGCATCAACTGGTAGCACTATCTTTTCTGAAGACCGTGTTGTTACTCCCTTAGATACTGCCATCACGCTCTCCAATTCAAATGGCTGATAAACAAGAAAAGTAATTGAAAGTATAGACATTGTATGATAGACAGGTGCAATGGATAGTGGGGAATAAAAGAGGGCATGAAATAATTCATATTTATGTTGTCTAACCAAATAGGATAGCATGACACAATTTCACATATATGATGGCTAACTAAACAGGATAGCATGACACAATTTCACATTATGATGGCTAACTAAAAAAGATGGAAAGACATAGTTCAAAATATGAGACTATGTAAACAGGATGACATGACATAACTATATAATGTGTTTATTAAATAGGTTGGCATGCCATAATTCACATACATTCACGGATAGAATGCCATAATTCAAAATATGATGACTGTAAACACTAAACAGGATGAGATGATATAACTATATGATGTCTTTATTAAATGGGTTGCCATGCCATAATTCAGATAGATGATGTGTATGTACTATGTAAACATGATGGCATGATATAATTCAAATATATGATTTATATAGTAAGCAAGTAAGCAGATGGCAATCCATATATGATGTAAAAACTAAGCAATGCAAGACAACATGCATGACATGGGTAATATAACCCTGCCAAGTTTGAGCATAGACATCAGGGGGGAAATAGTACTGGTCATCAGTCTCTGAATCCTCCTCTGATGAGCTCTCTATAACCAGCAAGATGTCTGCTTCAGCAGGTAGCATTGTCTGCTCTAAATACCTTGTTTTCACTCTAGATACTTCCATCGCCGCTTCAAATGGCTGATGCACAGGAAGAGTAGTTGAATATACAAACATTGTCGACAAATGGAACACGTAATACAAAAAAATGATAGCATGATATAATTCACATACATGATGATTGGCTAAACAACATGGCATTGCATAATTCACATATATAATGCCTTTGCAACAAGATAGCATTGTATAATTCACATATATAATGTCTTGCAACAAGATGGCAATGCATAATTCACATATATGGTAATTAGACACTGAAAAGGTGGCATTCACACAAAGCATGTCTAAACTAATCAAATGGTACAGTAATGCGAGACACCATACGCACGATATGAGCAACATAACCCTGCCAAGTTAGAGCATACACCTCGGGGGGGGAGGGGGATAGGACTGGTCATTGATACGTCTCCAACGTATCTATAATTTTTGATTGCTCCATGCTATATTATCTACTATTTTGGACATTATTGTGCTTTATTATCCACTTTTATATTATTTTTGGGACTAACCTATTAACCGGAGGCCCAGCCCAGAATTGCCGTTTTTGTCTGTTTTAGGGTTTCGAAGAAAAGGAATATCAAACGCAGTCCAAACGGAATGAAACCTTCGGGAACGTGATTTTCTCACCGAATACAACTCAGGAGACTTGGACCCTACGTCAAGCCAATTAACAGGAGGCCACGAGGTAGGGGGGCGCGCCTGCCCCCAAGCATGCCCTGCACCCTCGTGGGCCCCCTGTTGCTCCACCATCGTACTTCTTCCTCCTATATATATACCCACGTACCCCCAAATGATCAGGGGGAGCCAAAAACCTAATTCCACCGCCGCAACTTTCTGTATCCACGAGATCCCATCTTGGGGCCTGTTCCGGAGCTCCGTCGGAGGGGGCATCGATCACGGAGGGCTTCTACATCATCATCCAAGCCCCTCCGATGAAGTGTGAGTAGTTTACTTCAGACCTACGGGGTCCATAGTTAGTAGCTAGATGGCTTCTTCTCTCTTTTTGGACCTCAATACAATGTTCTCCCCCTCTCTTGTGGAGATCTATTCAATGTAATCTTCTTTTTGCGGTGTGTTTGTTGAGATCGATGAATTGTGGGTTTATGATCAAGTCTATCCATGAATAATATTTGACTCTTCTCTGAATTCTTTTATGTATGATTGGTTATCTTTGCAAGTCTCTGTTTTTAACTTAATACTCTAGATGCATGCTGGATAGCGGTCGATGAGTGGAGTAATAGTAGTAGATGCAGGCAGGAGTCAGTCTACTTGTCTCGGACGTGATGCCTATATACATGATCATACCTAGATATTCTCATAACTATGCTCAATTCTGTCAATTGCTCAATAGTAATTTGTTCACCCACCGTAGAATACTTATGCTCTTGAGAGAAGCCACTAGTGAAACCTATGGCCCCCGGGTCTCTTTCTCATCATATCAATCTCCATCACTTTATTATTGCTTTGCTTTTACTTTGCTTTTACTTTTTACTTTGCATATCTATACCAAAAATACCAAAAATATTATTTATCATCTCTATCATATCTCACTATCGCAAGTGACCGTGAAGGGATTGACAACCCCTAAGCGCGTTGGTTGCGTTGAGCTATTGTGTTTTTCATGTGTTGTTTGCTTATTTTGA
This sequence comes from Triticum aestivum, assembly GCF_018294505.1. NCBI lineage: Eukaryota > Viridiplantae > Streptophyta > Magnoliopsida > Poales > Poaceae > Triticum > Triticum aestivum. Next base: position 54,979,968 of record NC_057800.1, read on the forward strand.
TGAATTTATGGCTAGTAAAATAGTTTATAATCCATAGAGAAGTTGGAATACAGTAGGTTTAACACCAATATAAATAAAGAATGAGTTCATTACAGTACCTTGAAGTGGTCTTTTGTTTTCTTTTGCTAACGGAGCTCACGAGATTTTCTACTTTAAGTTTTGTGTTGTGAAGTTTTCAAGTTTTGGGTAAAGATTTGATGGATTATGGAACAAGGAGTGGCAAGAGCCTAAGCTTGGGGATGCCCATGGCACCCCCAAGATAATCTAAGGACACCTAAAAGCCAAAGCTTGGGGATGCCCCGGAAGGCATCCCCTCTTTTATCCACTTCTATCTGTAACTTTACTTGGAGCTATATTTTTATTGACCACATGATATGTGTTTTGCTTGGAGCGTCTTTTATGATTTGAGTCTCTGCTTGTTAGTCTACCACAATCATCCTTGTTGTACACACCTTTTGAGAGAGCCATACATGATTTGGAATTTGATAGAATACTCTATGTGCTTCACTTATATCTTTTGAGCTTTATAGTTTTGCTCTGTGTGCTTCACTTATATCTTTTGAGCTTTATAGTTTTGCTCTAGTGCTTCACTTATATCTTTTAGAGCATGGTGGTGGATTTGTTTTATAGAAACTATTGATCTCTCATGCTTCACTTAGATTATTTTGAGAGTCTTAATAGCATGGTAATTTGCTTAAAATCCTAATATGCTTGGTATGCAAGATTAATAATAAAACTTTCTTATGAGTGTGTTGAATACTAAGAAAAGTATGATGCTTGATGATTGTTTTGAGATATGGAGGTAATAATATCAAAGTCATGCTAGTTGAGTAGTTGTGAAATTGAGAAATACTTGTGTTGAAGTTTGCAAGTCCCGTAGCATGCACGTATGGTAAACGTTATGCAACAAATTTGAAACATGAGGTGCTATTTGATTGTCCTCCTTATGAGTGGAGGTCGGGGACGAGCGATGGTCTTTTCCTACCAATCTATCCCCTAGGAGCATGCGCGTAGTACCGAGGTTTTTGACGACTTGTAGATTTTTGCAATAAGTATGTGAGTTCTTTATGACTAATGTTGAGTCCATGGATTATACGCACTCTCACCCTTCCATCCTTGCTAGCCTCTTCGGTACCGTGCATTGCCCTTTCTCACATTGAGAGTTGGCGCAAACTTCGCCGGTGCATCCAAACCCCGTGATATGATATGCTCTGTCACACATAAACCTCCTTATATCTTCCTCAAAACAACCACCATACCTACCTATTATGGCATTTCCATAGCCATTCCGAGATATATTGCCATGCAAATTTCCATCATTCCGTTCATCATGACACATTCATCATTGTCATATTGCTTAGCATGATCATGTAGTTGACATAGTATTTGTGGCAAAGCCATCGTTCATAATTCTTTCATACATGTCACTCTTGGTTCATTGCATATCCCGGTACACCGCCGGAGGCATTCATATAGAGTCATCTTTGTTCTAGTATCGAGTTGTAATCATTGAGTTGTAAATGAATAGAAGTGTGATGATCATCATTATTAGAGCATTGTCCCAAGTGAGGAATAAAAAAGAAAAAGAAAAAAAGAGAAAGGCCATAAAAAAGAGAGAAGGCCCCCCAAAAAAGAGAAAGGCCATAAAAAGGAAAAGGCCCAAAAAAATGAGAGAAAAAGAGAGAAGGGACAATGTTACTATCCTTTTACCACACTTGTGCTTTAAAGTAGCACCATGATCTTCATAGTAGAGAGTCTCTCATGTTATCACTTTCATATACTAGTGGGAATTTTTCATTATAGAACTTGGCTTGTATATTCCAACAATGGGCCTCCTCAAGTGCCCTAGGTCTTCATGAGCAAGCAAGTTGGATGCACACTCACTAGTTTCTTTTGTTGAGCTTTCATACATTTATAGCTCTAGTGCATACGTTGCATGGCAACCCCTACTCCTTGCATTAACATCAATCGGTGGGCATCTCCATAGCCCATTGATTAGCCTCATTGATGTGAGACTTTCTCCTTTTTTGTCTTCTCCACATAACCCCCTCATTATATTCTGTTCCACCTATAGTGCTATGTCCATGGCTCATGCTCATATATTGCGTGGAAGTTTATAGGTTTGAGATTACTAAAGTATGAAACAATTGCTTGGCTTGTCATCGGGGTTGTTCATGATGAGAGCATTCTTGTGTGACGAAAATGAAACATGACTAAACTATATAATTTTGCAGGGATGAACTTTCTTTGGCCATGTTATTTTGAGAAGACATAATTGCTTAGTTAGTATGCTTGAAGTATTATCATTTTTATGTCAATATGAACTTTTGTCTTGAATCTTTTGGATCTGAATATTCATACCACAATTAAGAAGAATTACATTAAAATTATGCCAAATAGCACACCGCATCAAAAATTCTATTTTTATCATTTACCTACTCGAGGACGAGCAGGAATTAAGCTTGGGGATGCTTGATACGTCTCCAACATATCTATAATTTTTGATTGCTCCATGCTATATTATCTACTATTTTGGACATTATTGGGCTTTATTATCCACTTTTATATTATTTCTGGGACTAACCTATTAACCGGAGGCCCAACCCAGAATTGATGTTTTTGCCTGTTTTAGGGTTTCGAAGAAAAGGAATATCAAACGGAGTCCAAACAGAATGAAACCTTCGGGAACGTGATTTTCTCACCGAATACAACTCAGGAGACTTGGACCCTACGTCAAGCCAATTAACAGGAGGCCATGAGGTAGGAGGGGGGCGTGCCTGCCCCCCAGGCGTGCCCTCCACCCTCGTGGGCCCCCCTGTTGCTCCACCGACATACTTCTTCCTCCTATATATACCCACGTACCCCCAAACGATTAGGGGGGGAGCCAAAAACCTAATTCCACCGCCGCAACTTTCTGTATCCACGAGATCCCATCTTGGGGCCTGTTCCGGAGCTCCGCCGGAGGGGGCATCGCTCACGGAGGGCTTCTACATCATCATCCAAGCCCCTCCGATGAAGTGTGAGTAGTTTACTTCAGACCTACGGGTCCATAGTTAGTAGCTAGATGGCTTCTTCTCTCTTTTTGGATCTCAATAAAATGTTCTCCCCCTCTCTTGTGGAGATCTATTCGATGTAATCTTCTTTTTGCGGTGTGTTTGTTGAGACCAATGAATTGTGGGTTTATGATCAAGTCTATCTATGAATAATATTTGAATCTTCTCTGAATTCTTTTATGTATGATTGGTTATCTTTGCAAGTCTCTTCGAATTATCAGTTTGGTTTGGCCTACTAGATTGGTTGTTCTTGCCATGGGAGAAGTGCTTAGCTTTGGGTTCTATCTTGCGGTGTCCTTTCCCAGTGACAGAAGGGGCAGCAAGGCACGTATTGTATTGTTGCCATAGAGGATAACAAGATGGTTTTTTTATCATATTGCATGAAACTATCCCTCTACATCATGTCATCTTGCTTAAGGCGTTACTCTATTTTTAAGTTAATACTCTAGATGCATGCTGGATAGCGGTCGATGAGTGGAGTAATAGTAGTAGATGTAGGCAGGAGTCGGTCTACTTGTCTCAGACGTGATGCCTATATACATGATCATACCTAGATATTCTCATAACTATGCTCAATTCTGTCAATTGCTCAACAATAATTTGTTCACCCACCGTAGAATACTTATGCTCTTGAGAGAAGCCACTAGTGAAACCTATGGCCCCCGGGTCTCTTTCTCATCATATCAATCTCCATCACTTTATTATTGCTTTGCTTTTACTTTGCTTTTACTTTTTACTTTGCATCTCTATACCAAAAATACCAAAAATATTATTTATCATCTCTATCAGATCTCACTTTCATAAGTGACCGTGAAGGGATTGACAACCCCTAAGCGCGTTGGTTGCGTTGAGCTATTGTTTTTGTGTAGGTACGAGGGACTCGCGCGTAGCCTCCTACTGGATTGATACCTTGGTTCTCAAAAACTGAGGGAAATACTTATGCTACTTTACTGCATCATCCTCTCCTCTTCGGGGAAATCCAACGCAGTGCTCAAGAGGTAGCAGTCATCTGTCTCTGAATCCTCCTCTGAGGAGCTATCCGTAACCAGCGAGATATGCGCTTCGTCAGATAGCATAGTCTGCGATGAAGACCTTGTTTTCACTCCAGAATTTGCCATCACCGTGTCAAATGGCTGATGCACACGAAGAGCAGTTGAATGTACTAACATTGTTGAAAAATGTAATATGTAACGAAAAAAAGGATGGCCTGATATAATTTACACATAAGATGACTGGCTAAGCAGGATGGCATTGCAAAATTCACATATATGATGCCTGGCTAGACAAGATGGCGTTGCATAATTCACATAAACGATGAATAAACTAAACAGATGGCATTCACACAAAGGATGTCTAAACTAAGCAGATGACATATTTGATGTATAAAGTAAGCAATGCAAGCCACCATATGCATGATATAACCAACATCAGCATGCCAAGTTAGAGCGAAGACCTCAGGGGGTAAATAGGAGTTGTCTTCTCCTTCTGAATCCCCCTCAGAACAGATATCTTCCTCTCGATTACAATCCAAAATGCGTGGAGGGGGGCTGCCTTTGCGCCTACCATGGAGCGACGTCTGCATGGAATTTTATTGCCACGCAAGGCTCGTCTCTTTTGCTCTACATGTTCAGTTCCATTGTTTACAATAACTATCATGCATAGGAACATAGTGAGATTATGTAAGGAGTGCATGTAGAAATCTAGAGTGATGGTAGCAACCTGTGGATAGACCCAAAACCAATAATAGCAGGCAGATAATGGCTTCAGTTAAAAAATACAGATAATGGCTTCTTTACTGTTTGTTTCCCACCCAACATGAAACTCATAGTAGACACCGAAGATTAACCAGATAATAGATACTATTGATAGCGGCCCCGATATGTATCCCACAACCATTTAAAAACTCAAGTTTGACCATTAGTTTGGAGCCGACTCAAAGTCTAACCGGTGAACAGGACGATAAAGTAGCATGTAATATTAAGCGATGCATGACGTAAGCAGACACGAAAGAGTGCGACCTCTCTTGCGGACCCGTGTAGTCCTCGAGGTCATCTGCTCGGTTGATGATGGTAATGCAGTTTTCATGGCTGCCAGCGGTGGGGAAGAAGATCTGAGGCGGCGAAAGACAGTCTAGAGACCGGATCCCTGCTGTGCTGGACCCTTTCGTCGTTGGAGCAGCTGAGCTGGGGTGGATGACGACACAGCAGGAGCGGGACAAACCACGCAAGGTTTTCTTTGACAACTATGTGTAAGAGAAGTAATTCTATAAGGGCTCGTTTGAATTGGAGGATTCCAACAATGCAGGGATAGGAAATAGACAAGAATAGGATAGGAATGCACGTGCAAAATAGAGAATTTAAAAACACAAGATTTCTGCCAATCTGGGTGTTTGATTCACAACAATTGGAAGATCACAGGATGCAAAGAAGCATGGTGAGATTAAGTCAAACCACAAGAAAATGTACGCTTATAATGCTATTATGCTACTATCTCTTAGTCTTGTGCTTCATGAATAGGAATTTGAAAAGGAAGACAAGTGAAAATTAAAATTCCCACGTTTTTATTTCAAGGAGACACTAAAGGAACAAATCCGTGTGCTTAGTGGACAATATATATAACATGTAGAGTCAAAAAGAGATGCAACAAGTGTACAACCTCTTTGGCAAAGCCATGTCGATCTCAGCGTGATTGGGTTGGCCGGTGAGGATGCTTCGGCTGACTTTGCTGTCGGAGGAGGGGAAGAAGATCTTAGGCGTCTGGAGATGGAGCCCGAGGTACTGCTCCGCTATGATGGAGGGTTTCGTCGTTGGAGCAGCTCCGATGAGTTGTACGACGCCGAGGCTGAAGAAGGACAAGAGAGACAACGAACAACGTTAACCTGAGTGGAATTCTAATAGCATCTCCAATACATGACATAAAATACATAACCACAAAGTGCTAGATGTAAAATACATCAGCCGCTCATCTCTGAACTTAACCATCGAAACTGAACTTAACTGTCGAAACTGAACTTAACTGTCGAAACTGAATTTTGCTGTCAAAACTGAATTTTGCTGTTGAAACTGAACGCACTAGCAAGGTGAGGCTACACGTCGGTCGACTGACTTTTTCATCTCTGGTCAGTCGATTTTACAGCCGTTGGATACGAAATCAAGGGCCTGCGGTTCACCTTCAACCTCCACCCCCTGAGCCGCCAGCCACCACCGGCCAAACAGTAGCCCCCCGCCGCCCGCGGCCGGCGGTGCGTCGCCCCGCCAGCCCCGAAAACACTCCCCACCGCCGGTCCGCCGCCGCCCCGGCCATCCCTCTAGGCCCCCCATGCTGAGCTTTTTCGCCGGCGATCCCCACGCCACCGCCCCGCCAACGCCCCGCCACCGCTGGCGACCACCGCCCTCATCCTGAACCCTAAGATAGATAGTGGGGTACCTCTCCGGTGAGCCCCCTTCCCCACTGCGGCTGGTTCTTCTTCACCCCGGCGAGCCCCCCCACCCCCTGAAAATCGACTGACCCAAAAGTCGATTCAGTCGACTGAAGTGTAGCTAAATCGGAGTAGCATCGCAAGCAAGAGCAAGAGCGAGACCAGCAGCGCGAGCAAGAGCAATAGCAATAGCAGACCAGGCAGGGGACCGAGAGCAAGAGCAGAGCAGCAGCGCGAGCGAGAGCTAAAGCAACAGCAACTCCTACTGATGTGGACGTCGCCGCTGAGGGAGCGACGCCGTGGAGGAAGTGGCCGGCGACGCCTTCGTGGATGGAGCCACGCCGTGTCGGCTCGGGACCGAGCGCCGGCAGCACCGTGAGATCGAATCAAGAAGAAAATGCGGCGATTAGTGTACAACCTCTTTAGTGGCGCCGATTAGGCCGCAGCTTCATCCGAGGAAATGGTGATGATGATGCTCTTCCGGTGGTGCAGGTGAAGACGGCGGTGTGGGAATGGAGGTGGCGTGAAAGACGAGGGGAACGTCAGGGCAGCTCCTTGGAGGTGGAGGATGGGGTGGCTGAACTGGAGGGATGATGAGATCGACGACGGATCCTCATCTAGTACGATGGATGAGGGACGTCGAGGTGTTGATGTGGACGACGTCGTCGGGGAAGAGGCTCCGACTGGGTGGCGGACGGAGCAGGGTGTGGGGTTTCGTCGCGGGTTTTCACGGCCTCGGTGTACGAATGGGTGGGCGGATGGGATGTCAGTGGGGAACCATGGCTTAGAGATGCGCTTATCCGAAATGTGAGGTAAGTTACGAAAGTACCCCCACCGATTTGAGGCGGTTCTTTCGGTTCAGGGGTACCACGGGCATTTAGCGTGTCGGGATTTCACAGGAGGTGGGAGTTTTCGCGCGCATTGTAATTTCGGAATAGCAAGGCGCGGGTTGAGATGGAGGGAGTTGTCGGAGCACAACGAGACAAAGATATATCTTAAATATTTCGGGCTAACAAGGCATGGGTTGAAATTTCCGGAAAAGCCTAATGTGTACTGTACCAAATCAATGCGCACTACAAATTTCATTCAGAACTTTGAATTCATGTTATGTTCAATTAAAATATTTCGCTACTTGTATAATGCATGCAACCTACTACTCAAATGAACGTTTTAGTGCATTCCAAACATATATACTACCGCTTCAATATGAACTAAATTTGAATTCGTTTCTCTATTTGAATAAGATCTACAGTAATGATTGTTGTGAAGTCAAAGCATTTGAATTCGTTTCTTTGTTTCAGTAAGATCTACAATCATCATTATTGTCAAGTTAAACCATCGTTTGTGTATTATCTTCACAGCACACCACATGATTAGTCTCGAGTTACCTATGAACTATGTGTACTATATGAACTCGAACTAGATTTTTTGAATCCACTTTATTTTGATTTCAAGTCACATTACATTTCTAGCTCTAGCTAGATCTTCATAATCTAAACCATGTCTCATATGTATAATGTGTTTATCACATTATGTATGGTGCCCCACCCCCTACGCCTACAAATATTTAGATGTGAGTTGCAAACACCACACATTACCACAAATTACCAAAAATTCAAATAAAATGTGAGAATGTTCGATATATAGTATTGTTTAGATTGTTCGATATTTAGTTGTAAGCTGCAAACGCCACACATTATCACAAATTCAAATAAAATGTGAGATTGTTTGATGTATAGTATGGTTTAGATTGTTCGGCATTTAGCTGTGAGTTGCAAAGGCCATGCATTATCACATTATGGTATAACATGTGCACATCACATGTATCACCGCTATATTCATGCATGCAATGTTTAAAACACTATGATCTCCTATTCAAATATATGAATCCGCTTTCATTTCAAATTATGATCTTTGTTAGTCTCTTACACCCACACAATCATCTAACCTTTGTAGCTACCACTAACTTTCTCTCGTGCATGCACACGCCCTCTTCGCCCTCCCCCTCCCTCGGCATTCTATACACCGGGCACATTCATTTTTTCTTTAGGTCGTTCTCCCAGAGTCTCCATAACTCCTTTACGACACACACCGATCGATAAACCTCTCCAGCGAGGCCTGCCTACAACATACACACACACCTTCAATCTCCTCCTTTATGTGTCCTTGCCTCGTGTCTCTCATACGGTCAGACACATGTGTAAACTCTCGCCCCCTCTTTTCATCGATCTCACAATCGCACACTCCTCCCCGTATCTAGCTAGTAGTTGGGCCTCTCGCACCACCTCCTAGCTCCATTCTCTCTGTCTATCTGTCTCACTTGGCCTTATTTGCCTCTAACAAATGGACGTACACCGACCGATCTCTCGCTATACATATAGCTAGCTAGGTCCTTATAACTCGTTTTTACCCACACGTCAATCGATCTACCTCATTAGTTGTGTCTCTCCCTTCCTCCAACAAACAACAATTGATCTACTGATCTAGTTAGGTTTGCTTACCAAACACGTGGTTCCCCTTCATCATCCATGGATGCGTCCCGATAGATCTATCACGCACAGGCACACACAGAAACACATCCCCACTCTTATTGATAACATTGCAGTTCCACCCTCAGTTTGTCTAGTAGGCCACTCCCACCATCTTCGAGAAGCAACTCCATCACCCATCCAACACTCTACCCCTCTCCCTCCCTCTCCCTCCCTCTCTCTCTCCTCTCTCTCTGTCCCATTGAGGGAGTCCTGGATTAGGGGGTCTCCGGACGGCCGGACTATATCCTTTAACCAGACTGTTGGACTATGAAGATATAAGATTGAAGACTTCGTCTCGTGTCCGGATGGGAATCTACTTGGCGTGGAAGGCAAGCTAGACAGTATGGATATGGATATCTCCTCCTTTGTAACCGACCTTGTGTAACCCTAACCCCCTCCGGTGTCTATATAAACCGGAGGGTTTTAGTCCGTAGGACAACATACAATCATACCATAGACTAGCTTCTAGGGTTTAGCCTCTCCGATCTTGTGGTAGATCAACTCTTGTAATACCCATATCATCAAGAATAAATCGAGCAGGACATAGGGTTTTACCTCCATCAAGAGGGCCCGAACCTGGGTAAAACAATGTGTCCCCTGCCTCCTGTTACCATCCGCCTTAGACACACAGTTCGGGACCCCCTACCCAAGATCCGCCGGTTTTGACACCCACATTGGTGCTTTCATTGAGAGTTCCTCTGTGTCGTTGCCGTTAGGCTTGATGGCTCCTACTATCATCGATAGCGATGCAGTCCAGGGTGAGACTTTTCTCCCCGGATAGATCTTTGTGTTCGGCGGCTTCGCACCGCGGGCCAACTCGCTTGGCCATCTGGAGCAGGTCGAAAGTTACGCCCCTGGCCACCAGGTCGGGTTTGGAAGCTTAAACTACATGGCCGATATCCGTGGAGACTTTATCTTCGACGGATTCGAGCCCCTGCCTTGTGCGCCACGCGGTCAAGATGAGTACGATTTAGCTCTACAATCGGATAGTGTTCAGGAGATCGCACCGGCAGCCGCTCCAAGCCTCAATTCGGAGCCAGTTGCGCCATCCATGGACGGGTGGATAGACCCCATCACGGAGGCCGCATCCTCAGCGGTGATCGAGCCGAATATCGACCTTACCCTTCACGAGAGCCGTGTTGCCAAACTGCCGGATCTTTCTCCGGCCACGGACTCCGAATCGCCTGCGCCCGTTCCTGTCGAATCCGATTGGGCGTCAATCACGGAGTTTACCTCCGCGGATATTTTTCAGCACTCGCCCTTCGGCGACATACTGAACTCATTAACGTCTCTCTCCTTGTCAGGAGGATCCTGGCCGAACTATGCCCGACATTGGGATGCGGATGACGAAGAAATTCGCCGCCCACCCACCACCCACTTAGTAGCCACTGTCAATGACTTAACCTACATGCTCGACTTCGACTCCGAAGACATCGATGGTATGGACGACGATGCGAGAGACGAAGAGGAACCACTGCCCACAGGGCACTGGACAACCACCTCATCATACGATATATACATGGTGGACACACCCAAAGAAGGCAATGGCGACGAGACAATGGAGGATGACCCCTCCAAGAAGCAACCCAAGCGCTGGCGTTAGCAGCGCCGCTCTAAGTCCCGCCAAGGCAAAAGTGGTGATATCGGCACAGGAGATAATAGCACTCCGGACAGTGCCGAAGAAGGCAACAATCCCCTCCAGCAAGATTTAGGGCAGGAGGATGGAGAAGCCAGCCCTCCAGAGAGAGCGGCGGACGGAGAGGCGGAGGATGATAATTACATGCCTCCCTCCGAAGACGAGGCAAGCCTCAACGATGACGAATTCGTCGTGCCTGAGGATCCCGTCGAACAAGAGCGCTTCAGGCGTGGGCTTATAGCCATGACAAATAGCCTTAAGAAAAAGCAGCAGCAGCTTCAAGCTGATCAAGATTTGCTAGCTGACAGATGGACTGAAGTCCTGGCGGTCGAGGAATCTAAACTCGAACGCCCCTCCAAGAGTTACCCAAAGTGCACGTTGCTACCCCGACTGGAAGAGGAAGCACCGAAACCTACATCCCCGGCGTATGACGCGGCTGATCGGCCAGCTCGTGGCCGCGACAGAGAAGCATTCCAGCCAAAAGCTCAGCCCGCACCCCGACACCATTCAAATAAAAAGGCATGGGGAAATACGCCAGACCTGCAAGACGTATTGGAGGAGAAAGCAAAACATGCAAGATCGTTCTACGGATCATGAGGGCGCGCCACTATATGAGACGATAATCGTCACGCCGGATACAGTAAAAGTAAGTCTGGCCGGGCCGAACACAGCGGGCAAGACTCATTTGAGCTGCGTCGCGATATAGCCCAGTACAGAGGCGCCGCACACCCCTTATGCTTCACAGACGAAGTAATGGATCATCAAATCCCAGAGGGTTTCAAACCCGTAAATATAGAATCATACGATGGCACAACAGATCTTGCGGTATGGATCGAGGATTTCCTCCTGCACATCCACATGGCCCGCGGTGATGACCTACACGCCATCAAATACCTCCCACTCAAACTCAAAGGACCAGCTCGACATTGGCTCAACAGCTTGCCAGCAGAGTCCATTGGCTGTTGGGAAGATCTGGAAGCTGCATTCCTCGACAACTTCCAGGGCACTTATGTGCGACCACCAAATGCCGATGACTTGAGCCACATAATTCAGTAGCCAGAGGAATCGGCCAGGCAATTCTGGACACGGTTCCTAACAAAGAAAAATCAAATCATCGACTGCTCGGATGCAGAGGCCCTAGCCGCTTTTAAGCACAACATCCGCGACGAATGGCTCGTCCGGCACCTTGGCCAGGAAAAGCCAAAATCTATGGCAGCCCTCACGACACTCATGACCCGCTTCTGTGTGGGAGAGGACAGCTGGTTGGCTCACAACAATAACATATCAAAGAACCATGGTACTTCGAATACCAAGGACGGCAACGGCAGGTCACATCGCAACAAACATAAGCGCCGCATTAACAGTGACAATACCGAGGATACAACAGTCAATGCCGGATTCAAAGGCTCTAAACCCGGTCAGCGGAAAAAGCCATTCAAAAGAAGCACTCCGGGCCCGTCCAGTTTGGACCGTATACTCGATCGCTCGTGTCAAATACACGGCACCCCCGACAAGCCAGCTAACCACACCAACATGGATTGTTGGGTGTTCAAGCAGGCCGGCAAGTTAAATACTGAGAATAAAGATAAGGGGTCACATAGCGATGACGAGGAGGAGCCCTGGCAGCCGAACACCGGAGGACAGAAGAGGTTCCCCCCTCAAGTGCGGATGGTGAACATGATATACGCAACCCACATCCCCAAGAGGGAGCGGAAGCGTCCGCTCAGGGACGTATATGCGTTGGAGCTAGTCGCCCCAAAGTTCAACCCATGGTCTTCCTGCCGATCACCTTCTACCGCAGGGACCACCCCATTAGTATCCGTCATGGCGGATTCGCCGCATTGGTCCTAGACCCAATCGTTGACGGATTTCACCTCACTTGAGTCCTCATGGATGGCGGCAGCAGCCTGAACCTGCTTTATCAGGACACAGTGTGCAAAATGGGTATAGACCCCTCAAGGATCAAACCCACAAAAATGACCTTTAAAGGCGTCATACCAGGTGTAGAGGCCCATTGCACAGGCTCAGTAACACTGGAAGTGGTCTTTGGATCTCCGGATAACTTCCGAAGCGAAGAGTTAATCTTCGACATAGTCCCGTTCCACAGTGGCTACCATGCACTGCTCGGGCGAACCGCATTTGCGAGATTCAATGCGGTACCGCATTATGCATACCTCAATCTCACGATGCCAGGACCTCGGGGGGTCATCACAGTCAATAGAAACACAGAGCGCTCTCTCCGCACGGAGGAGCACACTGCGGCCCTCGCAGCAGAAGCGCAAAGCAGCCTCTTAAGGCAATCCACTAGTTCGGCGAGTAAGGACCCGGACACCTTCAAGCGCGCCCGGGGTAATCGGCAACAGGACCGCCTGGCACGTTCCGAGCTCACATAGCAATGCGGCCCCCAACCCGGTCCCAGCCAAACGGCAAAATCCATGCCACGCGTACATAATTACGCATTAAAAATACCATGGGCACAGGTGGGGAGGGGGGCACGACTACGGCACGCTCCAACACACGGCTTAAACCGCACTAGGGGCTTCCCGCTTTGTTATTTTTCTCTTTCAGGACTTTAATCTCTGGAAACCCTGTCCGGCAGCATGATTGCCGACCACATGATGCAGCAACCAAGGAGGCAGAAAGCTACGTCACACCACGGAACTCCTAGGTGGATTACGATAATGAGTGAAATACTTGCTTCAATACTATTCCTCAGCCTGCCCTTGGAAGGGACATGTCAAACAGTCCTACTTTTTGCCTATCGCACTACTTGTATCATTCTGTTTTAATGCACCTTTTTGAATAAACAATGCATATCATTAAGACTATTATTGCATTCTTCGTTTTTTATATATATGTTCATTCATGACATCTAGCACCCGTACACTTTGGTACGTTTAATACGCTAGGGGCTTAAGCATACCCCATAATACGGCGTGAGAAGTCCGAACACTTTCGACAGTGCGGCACCCCGAACTTATAGCATTATATGCATCAGCTTCGAATCATGTCTTGGGTCAATAGTTGGGTTTGCCCGGCTCCCATGTTTTGGTACCTTACGTTTCGCTATATCGGCTAAGGTAGCACTGGGAGAACTACTGCGATTGTGCCCCGGTTCTGCTGGGCTAAGCACCTCAGTAGAGAAAGCTAAAACTGACTATCATGATAAGGCGAGAGCCTGGTTGCTGTTCGAGAGGTTTCGAGTCCCTAAAGACTTATGCCGCTTAGAGCGAGGAGTCGGCTCTGTCTGGCTTAAGGCGTGTATAGCGCCCCGAATTCGGCCTTCCGAATACTAGGGGCTTCGCCGAAATTTAAAATTATAGAATTCTATGGCTAAGTGAGAGTGATAACGCATTATAGTCCGATTGCCTTGTTCGTTGTGCTGAGCACCTCCCTCGAAGGACCCAAAAATGGGAACAAGAGTGCTCAGGTTTATCCCGAACACCCCAGCACTCGTGGCATGGGGGCAAAAGCCGAGGACTATCCATCTCTCAGATTTGATAAACAGCCGAACAAAAGGTAATATTTTAAATTCAAACAAGCATTACATAGCGCATATGAACAAGTTTTCATCATACAAGATTAGCTGAGCATGTTCATTCAAATATTACATCTTTTGAGCACTCGTCCGCTCTAAGACGGGCACCCTTCAGGACACCCTCATAGTACATCTCGGGGTGGCGATGCTCCTTGCCCTGCGGCGGCCCCTCCTTCACCAGCTTCACGGCGTCCATCTTAGCCCAGTGCACCTTCGCACGGGCGAAAGCCCGGCGTGCACCTTCGATGCAGACGGACCGCTTGATGACTTCCAGCCATGGGCAGGCATCCACAAGTCGCCTCACCAGGCCGAAGTAGCTGTTGGGAAGGGCGTCACGAGGCCACATCCGGACTATAAAGCCCTTCATGGCCTGTTCGGCCGCCTTGTGCAGCTCGACCAGTTGCTTCAGCTGGTCGCTCAGAGGCATCGGGTGTTCGGTCCCGGCATACTGAGACCAGAACAGCTTCTCCGTTGAGCTTCCCTCCTCGGCCTAGTAAAACTGTGCAGCATCCGACACGCTGCGGGGCAAATCTGTGAATGCTCCTGGAGAGCTCCGGACTCGGGTAAGTAACAAGTAATTTACTTTCACATACTTGCTTTGCATATTGAATGCCTTACCTGCCGCTATCTTCTTCATCGCATCAATCTCCTGGAGGGCCTTTTGGGATTCAGCCTTGGCACTCTTTGCACTCTCAAGGGCCACGACAAGCTCAGACTCTCGCGTCTTCAAGTCAAGCTCCAACGCCTCGTGCTTCGTCATGAGAGCATGGAGCTCTTGCTGCACCTCGCCCACCCGTTCCTCTTGTTTTTCCCGCTCGATGCGCTCCTTGGTCGCTTTGTTTTCGGCCTCGGATAACACTGGCTTCAGGGTCGCCACCTCAGTCGTGGCCCCTGGCAAATTTACGATGATCTTGTCATTTTGCAATCGCGTTCTTTTTATATATATCCATAGACTAGGTACTACTTACCTTTGTTCTCCTCGAGCTGCCTCTTAGCAAGGCCGAGCTCTTTCTTGGACCCTTCGAGGTCCTGCTTCAGTATGGCGACCTCCGCAGTCAGCGCGGCAGAGGTTAGCAGTGAAGCCTGCATACGCATATAGACATACTTATATTAGACTCCTGCAGATATTAGTTGATCCTCTATTTGGCTTTTCTTTTTGAACACCAAACAGAGCATCAGGGGCTACTGTCTATGCGGTAATATTTTTCCTATATTTCAAATACTCACCTCAAAGCCTGTTAGAAGGCTGGCACAGGCTTCGGTCAGTCCGCTCTTGGCGGACTGAACCTTCTGGATCACTACACTCATAATAGTGCGATGCTCTTCGTCGATGGAAGCGCTGCGAAGCGCTCCCAGCAGATTGTCCGGTGCCTCTGGATGGACAGAGGTCACCGGCACAGGCGTCTTGCCCCTTTTGGAAGGAGGCCGCCTGCCCGAGTCCGGAACCACTGGAGGTTCCGGCGCGGTGTTCGGATGAGGGCCGAACTCGGAGCCCTCGGGAGCCTTGCTCCCTCTGCTCCCGGAGTCCGGAAGGTCGCCTTGAGGCACCTCCGAGACTGTCTCCCCTCGACCCGGTGCCTCTTAAGACAATACCTCGGCGTTGTCTGTAGGGCAAGGGGAGGTGGCGGTCGGAAGTGGATTGCTATCCATATTCGAAGAGTCCAGGGAGCCGTCCAACGAGGATGCGTCGATACGGGCTCGGGGCTGTCTGCATAATCATAATTTGGTGTTAGGAGAAGCAGTGCAACAAAGGTATGCTATGAGTTACTCTGGTATCCGAATACTTACGACTTCCCCAGGGGCTTGGTCCTGAGCAGCCACTCGTCTTCGCCTTCGGCGGTGGTGGTGGAGTAGTCCAGAAGGAGAGTCCTTCCCTTCTTGGACCCTTCGGCCCCCAGTGGGGGCGGCCTTCCTTTTCTTGTCTCCCCCGACTGGAGGGGGAGCATCTTCATATTCCTCCTCGTCTTCGGGGGAGGAGTGCGTCGGGAAGTCATCGGACGATGAGTCCGATACCACCTGGCGCCGGGAACTCTTTTGGGTTCCCTTGGCCTTCTTGGTCTTCTCCGGCACCTTGTAAGGAGCCGGAGTCAGCATCTCCATCAGGAGAGCGTCCGTAGTGTCTTCGAGCAGAGGGGCCGGATAGTTAATCTGCCCCGACGTCTCCACCCAGTCCTATCAAAGGCATGGAGATCAGACCCGCACATGTTTAAGCCAGGGGAAATAAATATCCTACCGAATGTATAGAACTCACCGAATGCGCTAGGCGCTTCGCGCTTAGCCCGCGATCCTCGGTAAGAGAAGGAGGGAGCTCAGCGCCCTTGAACAGCACCCTCCAGACGTCCTTGTGTGTCGTATCGAAGAGCTCGCTTAGAGTCTGGTGCCGGGCCGGGTCGAACTCCCATAAGTTAAAATCCTGTTGTTGACACGGGAGGATTCGGCGGAAGAGCATGACCTGGACTATGTTGACAAGCTTGAGCTTCTTGCTTGCCATATTCCAGATACATTTCTGGAGTCCGTCCAGCTCCACGGATGAACCCCAGGACATGCCCTTCTCTTTCCAGGAGGTGAGCCGCGTGGGGATTCCGTATCGAAACTCGGGGGCCGCCACCCAGTTGGTGTCGCGCGGCTCGATGATGTAGAGCCACGCCGATTGCCACCCCTTTACGGTATCCACGAAGGAGCCTTCAAGCCATATAACATTGGGCATCTTGCCCACCATGGCTCCGCCGCATTCTGCTTGTTGGCCTCCCACCACCTTCGGTTTGATATTGAAGGTCTTCAGCCACAGGCCGAAGTGGGGCCGGATGCGGAGGAAAGCCTCACACACGATGATGTATGCCGAAATGTTGAGGATGAAGTTCGGGGCTAGATCATGAAAGTCCATGCCGTAGTAGAACATAAGACCACAGACGAATGGATGGAGGGGAAACCCCAGTCCGCGGAGGAAGTGGTGAAGGAAGACTACCCTCTCGTAAGGTTCCGGGGTAGGGACGATCTGCCCCGCAGCGGGCAGCCGATGCACCCGCGCAGTTTTTTGATATGTCCCTCCGTGACGGAGGAAGCCATCCACTTGCCTCCCGCTCCGAACATGTTTGGAGAAGGTTGAGGAGAAGGATGTGGACTTGGGCGTTGGAGCTCGAGTGCGCGAGAATGGATGAGCAAGGAGGAAGAAGGCGTGGGTAGAAAAAGGATAAACCTTATCCCTTTATAAGGGCGGACGAAACTATGCGCCCCCACTAGCCTGGTAAAACTCGCTCATCCTCCAAGCACCGTAATTGATGGCACGCTTGGGTTACCCACGCCCGTATTGATGAGAATCCCGTAATAAGGAGGACACGATCTCTGCTTTGACAAGACGTGTCAAAAAACCGCCTCGCGTTATGCGCGGGGCTGGTTAAAGAAAAACGGTTCGAATAATCGCCGAGCCGTGGCATGATGTCATGTTGCCAAAACGTGTTAGCGGATTAGATTTGTGGAAATATTATTCTCTCTACGGTGGTATGTGGAACTTATTTTACAGGGTCGGACACTATCCTTTCATTCAAACTCTTCTGTGGTGTATCCGGAGGAGGAACCCGCCTTGCAATGCCGAAGACAACACTGCGCACCGGACTCATCGTGATTGAAGCCTGGTTCCGGGGCTACTGAGGGAGTCCTGGATTAGGGGGTCTCCGGACGGCCGGACTATATCCTTTGACCGGACTGTTGGACTATGAAGATACAAGATTGAAGACTTCGTCTCGTATCCGGATGGGACTCTACTTGGCGTGGAAGGCAAGCTAGGCAGTACGGATATGGATATCTCCTCCTTTGTAACCGACCTTGTGTAACCCTAACCCCCTCCGCTGTCTATATAAACTGGAGGGTTTTAGTCCGTAGGACAACAGACAATCATACCATAGGCTAGCTTCTAGGGTTTAGCCTCTCCAATCTCGTGGTAGATCAACTCTTGTAATACTCATATCATCAAGAATAAATTAAGCAGGATGTAGGGTTTTACCTCCATCAAGAGGGCCCGAACCTGGGTAAAACATCGTGTCCCCTGCCTCCTGTTACCATCCGCCTTAGACGCACAGTTCGGGACCCCCTACCCGAGATCTGCCGGTTTTGACACCAACACCCATCATATTTCCCGTCCTTCAGTTATGTATGGATGTCGACCGATCTCCCTCAAGACATAGCTGGGTCTCTCCTTCTCAACACATATACGAGTCATTCTACCTCTATAATTAGGCCTCTGCCTACCCCCTCCCCCCCACACACACCGATCCATCGAGTGATCTAGTCATGTCTCCCTGCCACACACAAACTTGACATGTGCCCTCTAACGTTCCGGTAGGCCAGTCGCCCTATATCTTTGACTTGCACACACACAATTTCGATGGCTCTCTTCATCGATCTCGCACCCACCCACTTGATCCTCTCTTCGACTCTATCGATAGCTATGACCCCTCCCTCTCTTCTCGTGGATTGCCCGACCCTCTATGTATGATATGGATAGGCCTCCATTTCACACACATTGCATGCAAAATTTTGTTTGAGATGTCATCGACACATATTCCCACAAATAATTCACGAAATCAACCCCACCCCACCCCCACCCCAAAACAAAAAACACTCA
>NC_057800.1:54998936-55069757 GCF_018294505.1 Triticum aestivum
ACCGCCGGTCCGCCGCCGCCCCGGCCATCCCTCTAGGCCCCCCCTGTGCCGAGCTTTTTCTCCGGTGATCCCCACGCCACCGCCCCGCCAACGCCCCGCCACCGCCGGCGACCACCGCCCCCATCCTGAACCCTAAGATAGATAGTGGGGTACCTCTCCGGCGAGCCCCCCTCCTCGCTGCGGCTGGTTCTTCCTTCACCCCGGCGGCATCGGAGTGAAGTGTAGCTAAATCGGAGCAGCATCGCAAGCAAGAGCAAGAGTGAGAGCAGCAGCGCAAGCAAGAGCAATAGCAAGAGCAGACTAGGAAGGGGACCGAGATCAAGAGCAGAGCAGCAGCACGAGCGAGAGCTAAAGCAGCAGCAGGTCCTACTGATGTGGACGTCGCCGCCGAGGGAGCGACCCCATGGAGGAAGTGGCCGGCGACGCCGCCGTGGATGGGGCCACGCCGTGTCGGCTCGAATCAAGAAGAAAATGCGGCGATTAGTGTACAACCTCTTTGGTGGCGCCGATTAGGCCGCAACTTCATCTGAGGAAACGGTGATGATGATGCTCTTCCGGTGGTGCAGGTGAAGACGGCGGTGTGGGAATGCAGGTGGCACGAAAGACGAGGGGAACGTTGGGGCAGCTCCTTGGAGGTGGAGGACAGGGTGGCTGAACCGGCGAGCGATGAGATCGACGACGGATCCTCATCCGGTACGGTGGATGAGGGACGTCGAGGTGTTGCTCTGGACGACGTCGTCGGGGAAGAGGCTCCGGCTAGGTGGCGGACGGAGCAGGGTGTGGGGTTTCGTCGCGGGTTTTCGCGGCCTCGGTGTACGAATGGGTGGGCGGATGGGATGGCTGTGGGGAACCATGGCTTAGAGACACGCTTGTCCGAAATGTGGGGTAAGTTACGAAAGTACCCCCACCGATTTGAGGCGGTTATTTCGGTTTAGGGGTACCATGGGAATTTCGCGTGTCGGGATTTCACAGGAGGTAGGAGTTTTCGCGCGCGTTGTAATTTCAGAATAGCAAGGCGCGGGTTGAGATGGAGGGAGTTGTCAGAGCACAACAAGACAAAGATATATCTTAAATATTTCGGGCTAACAAGGCGCGGGTTGAAATTTCCTGACAAGCCTAACGTGTATTGTACCAAATCAATGCGCCCTACAAATGTCATTCAAAACTTTGAATTCATGTTATGTTCAATTAAAATATTTCGCTACGTGTATAATGCATGCAACCTAGTACTCAAATGAACATTTTATTGCATTCCAAACGTATATACTACCGCTTCAATATGAACTAAATTTGAATTCGTTTCTCTATTTGAATAAGATCTACAGAAATGATTGTTGTTAAGTTAAAGCATTTGAATTCGTTTCTCTGTTTTAATAAGATCTACAATCATCATTATTGTCAAGTTAAACCATCGTTTGTGTATTATCTTCACAGCACACCACATGATTAGTATCGAGTTACATATGAACTATGTGTACTATATGAACTCGAACTAGATTGTTTGAATCCACTTTATTTTGATTTCAAATCACATTACATTTCTAGCTCTAGCTAGATCTCCATAATCTAAACCATGTATCATATGTATAATGTGTTTATCACATTATGTATGGTGCCCCGCCCCCTACGCCTACAAGTATTTCGATGTGAGTTGCAAACACCACAAATTACCACAAATTCAAATAAAATGTGAGAATGTTCGATATATAGTATTGTTTAGATTGTTCAATATTTTGTTGTAAGCTGCAAGCGCCACACATTATCACCAATTCAAATAAAATGTGAGATTATTTGATGTATAGTATGGTTTAGATTGTTCGGCATTTAGCTGTGAGTTGCAAACGCCATGCATTATCACATTATGGTATAACATGTGCATAGCACGTGTATCACCGTTATATTCATGCATGCAACGTTTAAAACGCTATGATCTCCTATTCAAATATATGAATCCGCTTTCATATCAAATTATGATCTTTGTTAGTCTCTTACTCCCACACAATCCTCTAACCTTTGAAGCTACCACTAACTTTCTCTCGTGCATGCACACGCCCTCCTCGCCCTCCCCCTCCCTCGGCATTCTATCCACCGGGCACATTCATTTTTTTCTTTAGGTCGTTCTCCTAGAGTCTCCACAACTCCTTTCCAACACACACCGATCGATAAACCTCTCCAGCGATGCCTGCCTACAACATACAAACACACCTTCAATCTCCTCCTTTATGTGTCCTTGCCTCGTGTCTCTCATACGGTCAGACACACGTGTAAACTCTCGCCCTTCTTTTCATCGCTCTCACAACCGCACACTCCTCCTCCTATCTAGCTAGTAGTTGGGCCTCTCGCACCACCTCCTAGCTCCATTCTCTCTGCCTATCCGTCTCGCTGGGCCTTATTTGCCTCTAACGAATGGACGTACACCGACTGATCTCTCGCTATACATATAGCTAGCTAGGTCCTTATAACTCGTTTTTACCCACACGTCAATCGATATACCTCATTAGTTGTGTCTCTCCCTTCCTCCGACAAACAACAATTGATCTACCGATCTAGTTAGGTTTGCTTACCAAACACATGGTTCCCCTTCATCATCCATGGATGCGTCCCAACAGATCTATCGCGCACAGGCACACACAGAAACACATCCCCACTCTTATTGATAACATTACAGTTCCACCCTCAGTTTGTCTAGTAGGCCTCTCCCACCATCTTCGAGAAGCAACTCCATCACCCATCCAGCACTCTACCCCTCTCCCTCCCTCTCCCTCCCCCCTCTCTCTCCTCTCTCTCTCTCCCATCATATTTCCCGTCCTTCAGTTATGTATGGATGTCGACCGATCTCCCTGAAGACATAGCTGGGTCTCTCCTTCTCAACACATATACGAGTCATTCTACCTCTATAGTTAGGCCTCTGCCTACCCCTCCCACCACCCCCCTCCCCCGCACACACACCGATACATCAAGCGCTCTAGTCATGTTTCCCTGCCACACACAAACTTGACGTGTGCCCTCTAACATTCCGGTAGGCCAGTCGCCCTATATCTTTGACTTGTACACACACACAATTTTGATGGCTCTCTTCATCGATCTCGCACCCACCCACTTGATCCTCTCTTCGACTCTATCAATAGCTATGACCCCTCCCTCTCTTCTCGTGGATTGCATGACCTTCTATGTATGATATGGATAGGCCTCCATTTCACACACATTGCATGCAAAATTTTGTTTGAGATGTCATCGACACATATTCCCACAAATAATTCACGAAATCAACCCCCACCCCAAAACCAAAAACACTCACGAACGTGGTTTGTATCTCTCACACACACCCACGTAGGTGGGGGACGTGCACGAAGAGAAGAGGTGCATGCACGGTGCACGTACTCCCGTCTCTTTCCCAACCACACCCACGTGGGTACACGGTGGAGCTCATTTCTGTATGAAAAAGGCAGCCCACGTGGTAATTTGGCACGTGTACTGGTTGTCCACTTGGTGGAGCGAGGATCGTCTAGCACGGGTGAACAAACAAATTGTGACTTGACGTGTTATGTTAAAAAAGAGGCAAACCATGTGGGGCCTACCTTAGAGGCAAGGCTCTATACAGTGGAGTACTTTTGATGTGTCCCATCAACTCGCAGAACGAGGAGAAGCTTGCTTAGTACGTCGTCTCCCCCATTCCTAAATATAAGTCTTTGTAGAGATTTCACCATTAACCACATGCGGATGTATATAGATGCATTTTAAGTGTAGATTCATTCATTTTGTTCCGTATGTAGTGGAATCTCTACAAAGACTTATCTATTAGTAATAGCTAGCCCCCACTACTAGGAATTCTCTATCCTCTCCATGAGCCACATCATCAAAATTGATGTAGCCATTAGATGAAGTAAATCAGTCCATAATAGCTGTCTGATCTAGACGTTGAGAGGCTCCGCACTAAGCCACATGCAAGCATACAGAAATACCATGGCGCATGCATGTGAGTGGGTTTTAAATCACATCAACATGTCTGCATGCAAGCATGCACCGGTAGCATGCATGTAAGTGAGCTTTTAAGTCCCATTAACATGTCAAAAAGAAAAATATAATCCCATTATGCAGTAGGAGTTGGCTGATCTTTTTTCCTTACGTGGGATGATCTAAATGATGATGGGAGTTTATTTAGTTTGGCTACCACATTTGTCATGCGGTTATAGAGTTTTTTTAGTTCTATGAAATCGATAATTTTGCACAGAGAGATATACCGCTGTTCCGCGGCAACGCGCGTGGACTCATCTAGTAATATTTAGGAATGGAGGGAGTACTATGAAAAGAGTTAGGTGTCGCACGGTGATAGTGTGAGGTGGGCCATGTAATCACTGAGCCTGCGTGTTTTCACTGCTCTTGCACGCCTCCGCTGTAAGAATGGAGAAAATTGTAATCTAGTAGTAGTGCCTCCTTTCGCCGAAAGCATGGGACATCCAGCAGTCCTACCACCTCAGTAATAAAGACCAATGAGCCGTCAAATCACATAGACCCAGCAGTAACCATCACTCTTGCGCCAGTGAGAGGTCGCGTCCGCTCTGCCCGGGCATGAATGCGGCACCGATTCTTTGGAGCGGCGCTGACCATTTCAGGCGGGAAGCGCCCGTGGGCGATGGAGGGGCTTTGGGTGGGCCAGGCTGGTCAGGAGCGGGCGTGGCAGCTGTCCGCATGTCCCTACCGGACACGCCCGGAAATGAGAGGATGCACCGACTCTCGGGCTAAAATCGTACACTACACAACATCTCTCTGTAGGAGTAGGTCGATCTATCGCTCTCTCTAACACACACATGCTGTTAAAACACACACACACACACGCACACACGCACGCACCTTGGTCCCGTTGCACCTTCTAACTTGAGGTCTCGGGTTCGATAACTACACTTGAGCATAATTTGTGCCAGGAGGATTCTTTGACTGGTCAAAATGTTTTCTAGGGTTTGCACGCTTCACACTCTCTCTCCAGTATATATATACATGCCGGAGCCTCAACGCTTGTAGTTGCTCTCTTCACACTCTCTCGCCCTCTCCCGCTGGAGCCTCAGCGCTTGTACTCCCTCCGTTCTGAATTACTTGTCACAGGTATGGATGTATCTAGATGTATTTTAGTTCTAGATACATCCATTTCTTCGACTAGTAATTTGGAATGGAGGGAGTAGTTGCTCTCTTCACACTCTCTCACCCTCTCTATATCTAAACAAGACTTCGTTGGCCTCTCTCTCCCCTCACTGCTGCTCAAAGAGCCGGCAGGATCCGTCCGCCAGGAAGGGAAGGAGGCTTAACGCTGTCGCTGTCGGCGAGGGACTACCGGCGCAACTGTTCACTTTCCACCCAGCGGCGACGTGGGAGGGCCTCCGACCCCTTCTTCTTCACCGCCGTCCCATCGCCCACCGAACCACGCTCCAAGAACCTTAAGGTATAATTTACTTACTCCACATGCATTGCTCTAGCTGCATGTATACTATGAATCTAGGACATGGTTCAAAGAGGAAAGGAGTGGGGGAAAGTAGTGAGAAAAGTTGTATATAGCATGAATCTAGGACGTGGTTCAAAGAGGAAATGAAGGGGGAAAGTTGTATAACATGAATCTAGGACGTGGTTCAAAGAGGAAAGGAATGGGGGAAAGTAGTGGGGAAAGATGTATCGCATAAATCTAGGACGTGGTTCAAAGAGGAAAGGAAGGGGCAAAAGTACTAGTTCAAAAAGGAAAGGAAGGGACAAGGCTGTAGAGTTTGAGCAGGACTAGATTTGCTGCGCTCACATAGGGAAAGGTGTCTAAAGATAACAAAACTGGGACCAACACAAATATGCTCCTTGGTTGTTTGTTCTTTGTTGCAACAGACTGTGCATGACCACAGTACATCGGTAGATGCACATGGTGCTGGTGCGTCCACTATCCCATGCAACTCATTAGCTGTTGTTAATCTAAGGCCCTGTTTGGTTAAAACTCCCTAGTCCCTACCTGCTTGGTTCCAGGGACTAAACATGGACTAGAGGTTATTAAATGACATGCTAAAAGACCATGTTACCCCTAGTAATGAACTAATAGAGACAAGGTGCGATGCACGGCAGGGGCAACTGTTGGAAAAAGTCCCAAAAAGACTCCCTCGGGGTCTTCTTTCTTTAGTCCCAAATGCCCACTTTTAGCCCCTAAAAGTCCCTCTTGTTTGGTTTAGATGGGACTGACACGGAGTTTTTTTAGTCCCTACACCAAAATGTCCCCGTAAACAAACACCCTCTAATAATGCCGCTGGAAAATTGATACAATGCCATAGTTAAAAGTAAATTACATGTTTAACGAATTTTATTGTTAATATAATCTGTATGTTAATATTAATCAATGCCACCGTTGGAGAAATGCTATTATCTTTCTTTCTTTCCCATTTAGATAAGGTAGATGCTTCTTTTTGTTGGCTTCTGTGTCATCCACCGTTATTGACCACTAATTGTTTCCTTTGCACCTCTGTGTAAACAGGGTTATCTACTTCACCTCGTTACCATTGTGACCTTTTGTTGCACTGCACAAAACACTTTTGTTTTAAGAGTGTTTTGTGCAGTTCAACCAAAATGTCACACCGACAACGTTGCTTGATTGCTTGATCTTAGTGGAACTGCACAAGAGGAGATCTTACTTCCTATCCGTTAAGGCGAATTTGGTTCAGATCTTCTTCTTGTGAGTTGTTTGAATTCCGCATCATGAGAGGTTAGTACTAGCCTTCTTTCACATGATTCTGCAGTGTGCTTTCATATGTTGTGCTACTTGTACGATAATGTTGCTTGATTTTAGTGAACTGCACAAATGGAGACAGGACTTCCAATCTGTATGCGCACCGTAATATCCCATTGAGGTAAGATAAGGATATTTCACAACTGCTGGCTTGTATTTTGCTACTTTCATCAGAAAATTAAGTTTAGTACTATATTTGTGCTCCCTAATTGACATGCCAAATCTTACATTGAAGGCGAAGCTTGTCTGTTATTGAACCAACTGATGAAGGGGAAGAACAAGCGGAAGAAAAACAAAAATCAACTCCCGGTGCTGTAATGAAACACTGGAACTGTGATGACACAAGTAATGATATAGTTTTGCATCTTAATTTATTGCTATGGCTGGAACGAGCAATTGTTTTGCCACTGATTTGATGCCACTCTTAATTTAATATGTAATTATCTCAACTTGTGCAAACAGGGATCTTCTTTGAAGATACCATATATTTTAGTAGAACTGCACAAGAAGATGTTGGAAACATTAAACTAATCGAGGAGTATATAGTAAGCATGGCCACCGCTGTAGATAGCAACAGATGGTTCTGGAGAAGTGCTTCATCTGTATGCTCTACACAATAAGCCTCCTGACAAAGGTTGGTACTTGCCCACTGATTTCATCCATATGATTGAGCTTTGTCATCTCTATTGGTGTTGTGCTACTGTTTAGATACTGTCATGAAAAAGTGGTATTTTCCTTGAGAAGTGCTTCATCTGTGCCGTTTTAAATATTTCCTTTCCTTTTGTTCGAGCAAACAGGGATGCTAGCATTTAGTAGTCCTCTTATCTTTGCACAACATGATCATCTTCCTCTAAAGAAGAATATGGAGTACGTGAAGTGACTAGTTCCGATTATGCCAGGATGAAGAAGCCCTGTCTATCTTATCATCAGGAGCAGTTGAAGGATGGTTACATTACTCCCCACAAGACCAAACTAACTTCAGCTCAGAAGGACTGACAAATCTCCATCTTTTTGCTGTGATGCGCGAGTACAATGTTGTTCTAGGATTCTTTCTAGTGAGTTCCATTTTTCTAAAAGTGTGCTCTACATGGACCATGTATGTGCCTGTTGAAACTGTCAATTCATAGTACAATTTGCTTTATACTAATCACTTTTTTGCATTTGTGCAAACAGGGGTGCTCAGGTTGATTTCAATGGGAACTGCACAAAATGTTCATGAATACATCGAATCATTCATTTCCACCACAAGAAAGGAGGTGACGATAAGTTCAAGGCGTTGCAACATATAAGGGCGAAATCATACAAGCTACGCGCGAATTTGGTTGATTTTGGTGGAACTGCACAAAAAGAATAGCTGGTTTATTTAGCACGAGGTGCCATGTCAATGTCCGAACTGATGGCAAACCCTCCCCATTCCACAATCATAGGCATTTGATATTTTGGAATGGGACAACCTTGTCAAATTTTGCTCATTGATTTTAGCAAGACATGCGTTTGATATTTTTGAATGGGACGCCCTTTGCTGTCAGCAGCGTCGATCAATTTTTTCTTTATTCTTTAGTTGTGAAGTAAATATTGCCTCTGACATGTGAGTCGCTGAGATGCATAATCATCGATTGTTTTGAATGTTCTCTATGAATCGCCAGGCCTGTGTGTTTGATTGCAATGTACAGAAACACTAAAAAGCTGTTCAAACTCTTTGTACTCCTTCTGTTCCTTTTTACTTTGCACATTGTGAAAGTGCATACTTTTTTGTATAAGATTGGTCAAAGTAGAGATACTTTGACTGCAGACAAAACTTGTATGCATACTAGAAAGGATCGGAGGGAGTACATGTGAAACTGCTGCAAACGAGGTGATCACCCTGGGAATGATGCTAGTACGTATTGTTTTGCATGTTCATCCAATGCCAGTGATACAGGAATTCGAACTAATCAAAATAAATTCATTCATACACGGTCGGATTTCATATAAACATGCCAGATTTCATTACATTTCATACATTCTTCAACTAAAAAGGGGTGCGCTGGAGGTATAATTAATTAACCGAAGCTACCCACCTATGTCCCACTGAGCCGAACAGAAGCTTCAGTGGCTTAACTGTAGGTGCAGTTGCGTAACTGACATGTGGCCTGTTGGGCCCACGTGTCAGTCAGCCAACTGCACCAGCAGTTAAGTAGAAGCAGTGTTCTTCTCCAGCGCAGCTCTCCGACTCCACGTCGCCGCCAAGAAGCTAACCGGCCGTCAATGGTCAACCCGCCTAGCTTGGCTTCAACCGGAGGGTAGCAGCGGTGGCCTTACTTGGACCCGAGTGGCAGCGACCTACCGTGTTCTACTCTTCCTCGTTTTCTGTGTGGCGCCGCCTCGTTGGCAGCGGGGCGGGGCCTCGGCGGAGCCGGCGATGTCCTCTGCCTCGTTGTTGGCGGGGAGGGGCCTCGACGGAGCCGGTGGTGTCCTCTGCCTCGTTGTTGGTGAGGCGGGGCCTCGACGGAGCCGGCGGTGTCCTCTGCCTCGTTGTTGGTGAGGCGGGGCCTCGACGAAGCCGGCGGTGTCCTCTGCCTCGTTGTTGGCAGGGCAGGGCCTCGGCGGAGCCGGCGGTGTCCTCTGCCTCGTTGTTGGCGCCGCGGGGCCTCGGCGGAGCAGGGCCCAATCGACGCCAGCGGAGCGGGGACTTGTCGGAGCCGGCATTGTCCTCTACCTCGTCCTCGGTCTCGCCAAACAGCGCCTCGAGGAGATGGTGGTTGTAGGCGGCGTCGACCTGCGCCTCCCGGAACTGCTCCTCACGCATCTGCCTCACCCTGTCCATATATTGGGCACGGGCCTCATCGATGGCCATGGTGCAATGCACCGGCGAGGATGGTGCGGAGGAGGGGGTTGGCGCCGGATCGTCGACTACCATGTTCTCCATTGGGACGTCATCATCCTCCGGCTGCCTGCCGGCCAGCCAGTCGGCAGCAATGGCTGCCATCTCCTTGTGGTCCATCGTCCGCCCGTCTTGAAGAGCGCTGGAGCACGAGGAAACCATGGTGGGCAGTAGTGGTGTCGACAGGAGAAAGGGAACGAATGCAGATGACTGCGGCTATGGCCGGCGCAGCAGTTTATATAGCAATAGTGGGCGGGCGGAGGGACGGACGTGTGGCGCTGGAGTAGCCACCTCGGCAACCGCGTATCATTAATGTGGGCGGCAGATGGACGGACGACACTTGTGTCCTTTGAAGGCGGAGCAAGTGCCTGCACTGGGAAGCGGGGAGGGCGACGCTGACTATTTTGGGCGGAAAGCGCGCGCGGGCGAGGAGATGACTTTACTTGGAGAGGATGACAATGGGTACCCACCAGGTCCATAGCCTCACGTACGCAAGTGCCTCCTTATTATATATATAACTAAAATTTATTTTGCTTCCTCCTGGTTTTCTGACATCACGGTCCCACACCATTGTCAACCTATGTAGTAGGAGTAGTCAATAAACGAGAGAATTGCACAAGAAGCGGCCGACAGCTGGGACCAAGCAGCTCGAGCAGTATTTGTGTTTTTGAGGTGTGAGCACTGCAGAGTTTTTCGATGTTTAGCCCAGATATTAATTTTTCTCCTCTGAACAACAACGAAAACATCGCTGCAGGTATTAACTGGGCGGGCTGTGGCCCGTCTAGCCCAGGCCAGATATCCAGCCCAGATATTAATTTTTTTCAAGCTGAAAATGGCTAGCCCAGCTATACTTTTTTTAGGAATACCTAGGCAAGGTCAAGTTGTTATTCTCCGCCCCGCTGGGCTGCAAATCTTTCCTAGGAGGGATGCATTAGGCTTAACAAGAAAATGAGCTTTAAGAAATAATAAATGGGATATAATTATAAAAACTGGGCAGTAACTATAAAAAAATGCACCAAACACATGATTACTTGATAAAATATTATTTTTGGATATTGAAAATTTTAATTTCATTAATTGTTGCGAGCGCAATGTTTTGTTGGATTTTTACGTAACATAAATTTATATTGAAATTGTATTTAATCTGACTAGAAATTTCGGGATAAAAATATTTCGGATCCCATCAAAATGTGGGAAATTTTAGTGAATTATGTTTTGAATGATTGGTTGAAATGGGTTGTACTTTTAACAAACTGTAAATGGGCTGTAGTAAATTCTACTCCCTCTGTAAACTAATATAAGAGCGTTTAGATCACTAAAATAGTGATCTAAACACTCTTATATTAGTTTACGGAGGGAGTATTAGAATTCAAAAATGGGCTACACAATTTTACAAATCTCAAATGGGCTATAAGTTCTCAGCCACACACTTCTGGCCTTACTAAGTTGACGCGTCCCCTAAAAAAACAGAATTGATGCGTATGCAAGGCTTTGTCAACTTATAGTCAACACACGGTTCTAGCAGAAGTGGACGTTGGATGTCCATCCAACGGATGCCGTGCTTCTTCTTCAATCTCGGATATTCTAGCTTCACCCGCCCAAAAAATGATTCCTCCCCCAGACATCTGGGGTGCACCGTTCCGGAAGCTGACCTGTGGGCCTACTAAGTTGACGTACCAAGGGCTTTGTCAACTTAGTCAATATAAACGATTCTAGATGCAGTGACCGTACAATGTCCATCCAACGGCCGTCGTGCTTCTTCAACCTCTGGTCTTCTTTCTCCAGCCGCCCAAAGCAGCGCCAGTCGTGCCGCCTGCTCTTGCGTCCCGTGGCCGGCTGTGCTGCCACGGAGGCCTCACCGCCCCTACTACTCCCACCGCTGGCTAGGCCATCCCTCCATTCACCCACACCCCCTGTTATTTTGCGGCGACGGTAGCGCAGCTGAACCAGTGAACCCTTGTACTCCTCTCCGCATGTGCATCCACTGCTGCGTCTTCCCCGGCCCCGCGTCGTCCCCTTCCTAGGCCTCGCCGTCGTCCACCGCCCTGGTGCTCTCGGCGCGGCGTGGTCAACGTGGTCATGGGACGACTTCCATCGGACGTGGACTGTACGTGGAGAGGCTGACAGCTGGGTCCACGGGAGCCGCAAGGAAGTGCCTCCTTATTACGCGCAAAATAATTATTCCTCCACCTGACAGCGGGGACCCACCGGACGGGCCACCCTATTTCGCGAAAAAATGATCCGCCCCCTGACTGCTGGGACCCACGAGCTACATCTTCACACGCAAGGAAGTCCATCCGAAAAAAACGATCCGCCCCCTGACTGTTGGGACTCACCAGCTACATCTTCGCATGCAAGGAAGTGCGTTTGAAAAAAAACGATTCGCCCCTCGACTGCTGGGACCCACCAGCTACACCTTCGCACGCAAGGAAGTGCGTCCGGGCAAAAAAAATGATTCGCCCACTGACTGCTGGGACCCAGCAGCTACACCTTCGCATGCAAGGAAGTGCGTCCGGGCAAAAAAACAAAATGATTCGCCCCCCTGACTGCTGGGACACACCAGCTACATCTTCGCAGGCAAGGAAGTGCCTGACAGTCGGGACCCACCTCGTCGAAGCGTACGTAGCGTTGTCATTCTGGTCGCGAACGTGTACGTACATACTGGTCGATGTAGAGGCGCGCACGTGTCGTAGTAGAGGCGCGCACGTAGCATGTACACGTACGTACAACGGCTAGGGTGCAAGAAAGAAAATACGGCCACGTATGTGTACATACGGGCAGGGTCTCGAACGCCTACTCGCGCATACGTACGGCCAGGGCTCGTGTACATGGCTGGGTCGGAACGGAGAAACAGCGTCGTTGTTGTGTTCATGGGGAGGCAACGAAATGTGTCGTGTTCATGGGGAGGCAACGGAATGCGTCGTGTTCATCGGGAGGCAACGGAATGCGTCGTGTTCATCGGGAGGCAACGGAATGCGTCGTAGCCAACCGGCTGGGTCGAAACGGAATGCGTGGTCATGTTCATCGGGAGGGCTTGGACGGAACAGGTGATGGAAACAAGGCCTGGTGTACCGTAGAACGGAGGAAATGGACCTCCTACGGTCGAAACAGGGGTCCTGTTGATCAGGAGGGGTGTGGCGTACCGCAAAACGGAGGAAACGGACCCCCTACGGTCGAAACGGGGGTCCTGTTGATCGGGAGGGGTGTGGCATACCGCAAAACGGATGAAACGGACCTCCTACGGTCGAAACGGGGGTCATGTTCATCGGGAGGGGTGTGGCGTACCGCAAAATAGGACTCCACGGGATACTGTTCATCTCCACCGTCGACCTCCTCCAGCCTCCACGGGCTACCGTCGACCTCCTCCAGCCTCCACGGGCTCCTGTTCATCCAGCCTCCACCGCGCGCTACTCCACCGGCTACTGTTCAACCACCCCTCCACCGTCTATTGTTCATCCAGCCCTCCACACCACGGGGTCCTGTTCAACCACCCCTCCACGGGCACCCCTCCACCGTCTACTGTTCATCCAGCCCTCCACACCACGGGGTCCTGTTCATCCAGAGGCAACGCCACCGCTCACTGTTCATCCAACCCCCCTGCAACGCTCACTGTTCATCCAATCGATCGGCTTCAGTTAGCAGCAGTAGCGAAGGAATTGCTCGATCGGGTCTAGTTAACAGCCATCGATCGATCGCTCGGGTTCAGTAACGCGTAGCCTGCAGTGCAATCGCTTGGGTTCAGTTAGAGCCAATGCCTCGCACACACGCGCGTATGTGTACGAGAGAAACGCGCATCGCTCGGCCCCCGACCTCCCACCGTAACCGGGAACTCCCCGAAATTTTCCTCGCCCTCGCTTCTACCACGGTTTTTTCCGTCATGGACGACCCGAAGAATGTCATGCAGCTGCGTCTCCGACCCACCCAGGACGAAAAGCCCATTTTCTGTCATGATTTTTTGTCATAGAAGTAGGAGCCCACCACATCTATGATGATACCAGGTTTTGTCACAATTATCGTCATAGAAGTGTCATATGTATGACAGAAAAAATTCATTGGGCCCAAAATGTCACGAATGTGTCTTTGTTTTGTAGTGACACATAGTGAATACATGAACTCCTCAAACTACGGTCATCACCAGTAAGTATCCCGATTATTGTCACTTCGGAGTTAACGGATCATAACACATAATAGGTGACTATAGACTTGCAAGATAGGATCAAGAACTCTCATATATTGATGAAAACATAATAGATTCAGATCTGAAATCATGGCACTCGGGCCCTAGTGACAAGCATTAAGCATAGCAAAGTCATAGCAACATCAATCTCAGAACATAGTGGATACTAGGGACCAAACCCTAACAAAACTAACTCGATTACATGATAGATCCCATCCAACCCATCACCGTCCAGCAAGCCTATGACGGAATTACTCACGCACGGCGGTGAGCATCATGAAATTGGTGATGGAGGATGGTTGATGATGACGATGGCGACGGATTCCCCTCTCCGAAGCCCCGAACAGACTCCAGATCAGCCCTCCCGGGAGGTTTTAGGGCTTGGCGGCGGTCCGTATCGTAAAACGCGATGAATTCTTCTCTCTAATTGTTTTCTCCCTGGAACACAATATATAGAGTTGGAGTTGGTGTCGGAGGGGCTCCAGGGGGCCCACGAGGTAGGGGGCGTGCCCTAGGGGGGCAGACGCGCCCCCACCCTCGCAGACAGGTGGTGGGTCCCCTGGACTTCATCTTTTGCAGGTATTTTTTATATTTTCCAAAAAGTTGCTCCGTGAAGTTTCATGTCATTCCGAGAACGTTTGTTTCTGCACATAAATAACACCATGGTAATTCTGCTGAAAACAACGTCAGTCCGGGTTAGTTCCAGTCAAATCATGCAAGTTAGAGTCCAAAACAAGGGAAAAAGTGTTTGGAAAAGTAGATACAACAGAGACGTATCAACTCGCCCAAGCTTAAACCTTTGCTTGTCCTCAAGTAATTCAGTTGACAAACTGAAAGTGATAAAGAAAAACTTTTACAAACTTTGTTTGCTCTTGTTGTAAATATGTAAAGCCAGCATTCAAGTTTTCAGCAAAGATTATAACTAACCACATTCGCAATAATGCTTAGGTCTCAAGTTTACTCATATCAATGGCATAATCAACTAGCGAGCAATAATAATAAATCTCGGATGACAACACTTTATCAAAACAATCATAATATGATATAACAATATGGTATCTCGCTAGCCCTTTCTGAGACCGCAAAACATAAATACAGAGCACCTTTAAAGATCAAGGACTGACTAGACATTGTAATTCATGGTAAAAGAGATCCAGTCAAGTCATACCCAATGTAAACTAACAGTAATGAATGCAAATGACAGCGGTGCTCTCCAACTGGTGCTTTTTAATAAGAGGATGATGACTCAGCATAAAAGTAAATAGATAAGCCCTTCGCAGAGGGAAGCAGGGATTTGTAGAGGTGCCAGAGCTCGGTTTTGAAATAGAGATGAATAATATTTTGAGTGGTATACTTTCATTGTCAACATAACAACCAGGAGATGGCGATATCTTCCATGCTACACACATTATAGGTGGTTCCCAAATAGAATGGTAAAGTTTATACTCCCCCTTCCACCAACAAGCATCAATCCATGGCTTGCTCGAAACAACGAGTGCCTCCAACTAACAAGAGTCCCCGGGGGAGTTTTGTTTGCAATTATTTTGATTTGATTTGAGCATGGGACTGGGCATCACGGAGACCAGCCATTTTCTCGTGAGTGAGGAGCGGGGTCCACTCCTCTTGAGAATAACCCGCCTAACATGGAAGATACAGACATCCCTAGTTGATACATGAGCTATTCGAGCATACAAAACAGGATATTTATTTTCAGGTTTAGAGTTTGGCACATACAAATTTACTTGGAACGGCAGGTAGATACCGTATATAGGTAGGTATGGTGGACTCATATGGAATAACTTTGGGGTTTATGGAGTTGGATGCACAAGCAGTATTCCCGCTTAGTACAGGTGAAGGCTAGCAAAAGACTGGCAAGAGACCAGCTAGAGAGCGACAATAGTCATGAACATGCATTAAAATTAATCAACACCGAATGCAAGCATGAGTAGGATATAATCCACCATGAACATATATATCATGAAGGCTAGTTGATTTTGTTTCAACTACATGCGTGAACATGTGCCAAGTCAAGTCACTTAAATCATTCAGAGGAGGATACCACCCTATCATACCACATCATAACCATTTCAATAGCATGTTGGCATGCAAGGTAAACCATTATAACTCATAGCTAATCAAGCATGGCACAAGAACTATGATCTCTAGTTGTCATTGCAAACATGTTTATTCATAATAGGCTGAATCAGGAACGATGAACTAATCATATTTACAAAAACAAAAGAGGTCGAGTTCATACCGGCCTTTCTCATCTTAGTCAGTCCATCATATATTGTCATAATTGCCTTTCACTTGCACGACCGAACAATGTGAATAATAATAATTGTGCATGTGCATTGGACTAAGCTGGAATATGCAAGCATTCAATAAACAGGAGAAGACAAGGCAATATGGGCTCTTTTGTCAGATCAACATTTATGCATATAAGAGCCACTTCAACAAATTTAATCATGGTCTTCTCCTATCGACCCCCAAAGAAAAGAAATAAAACTATTTACATGGGAAAGCTCCCAACAAGCAAAAGAAGAACATGAAATCTTTTTGGGTTTTCTTTTTAGTTACTACTACAAGCATGGAAAGTAAACTAATTAAAAGCTACAACTAATTTTTTTTGGTTTTTCTTAAGGTTTATTAAAACACAAGAAGAAAGCATAAAGAGGGAAATAAGCTAGCATGGATGATACAATGAAAAAGTATGAGCACCGACATCTAGCAATGAGTGTGTGAACATAAATGTAATGTCGGTGGGAAATATGTACTCCCCCAAGCTTAGGCTTTTGGCCTAAGTTGGTCTATGGCCACGTCTGGCCTG
This sequence comes from Triticum aestivum, assembly GCF_018294505.1. Classification (NCBI taxonomy): domain Eukaryota; kingdom Viridiplantae; phylum Streptophyta; class Magnoliopsida; order Poales; family Poaceae; genus Triticum; species Triticum aestivum. Next base: position 55,015,552 of record NC_057800.1, read on the forward strand.
ATGGATATCCATAATAGTAGTTGGGGTCGTATTGAGATGCAACGGCTATCGCCTCATGCGCTGCATCTTGGCGACGAGCGGCCTCCGCTCTCCTCTCGTACTCATCTGCCTCCTCTCTGGTAATAACATATCTTCCTTTTGCCTGATGATCAAAGAAGGCGGGAGCAGGGAGAGTAATATGGACAGCACGGCGTCTGTCAAAGATTAGTCGATACTGGAGAGGTGATTCATTCCTCTCAACAAACTGGTGGTGAACCATAGCATTAAAGTCTAGGTAAGCAGGAGGTAATTCAATATCATCTTCGCGTATGGCTATACCAAGAAAATTAGCTATGCGGGTTGCATAAACTCCACCAAATAAATCTCCATTAAATCCATTAAGATGCAACCTACGTGCAACAATGGTTCCCAAATTATAAGATTTGTCTCCTAACACAGCACTGCTAAGAATACTGAGATCAGGAACACACATATGACATGCTTCATCTTTACCATTTATGCATCTACCTATGAAGAGAGCAAAATAATGTATAGCAGGAAAGTGAATGCTCCCTATGGTAGCTTATGTTATATCTCTAGATTCCCCCACAGTTATATTAGCAAGAAAATCTCTAAATTCAGATTTGCGAGGTTCCCTGATACTACCCCATCGTGGAAGTTTGCAAGCAGTGGTAAAATCCTCTAAGTCCATGGTATAAGAATTTTCATAAAGATCAAACAGGACAGTTGGGGAATTACGTGAAGATGAAAATTCAAACCTCCTCACAAAGGAACTAGTGAGATGGTGATACTGGCTGCACTTCTCTTCCTCTAAGCTCACAAGATCAGTGTTACGCAAATATGCATTAAGTTTTTCCTTAATTCCCGCTTGATCCATAAAGTTCTTAGAAGGCCATTCACAAGGATGCACTGGAGCGTCTCTTGGTGGCTCTTCATCAGCATCACGCATTGCAAGCCTGGGTCCTTGCTTTCTTGAAGAACCACCTTGGAATATTTTCCTAAGCATATTTCTTCCTTTGAAAAATTCTGAAATTATTTAGTCACTTCAAAATAAAAGTAAACCAAACTCAGTAATACTGATAGCAACTACTCCTACAAGTGCCTAGAGCCTATATCATGTATCAAAACTACTTGGAACCATATAAATTTGACATGCAAGCTCAAGAACATGGTCACCTAGGCAGCACAAATTTGCAATGAATAAAGCACTAGAACAAAAACTAATTGGACCAATGAAGGAGTCACATACCAAGGAACAATCTCCCCAAGCAGTTTTGTGAGAGGTGCTTTGAGCAAGGAGATCGAAAATGGCAGTAAAACGAGCTTGGACTCGGGTTTGAGCTGGTTGTTCATGTTTGTGGGAGGAAGAAGGAGTGTGTGGGTGAAAGGATAAGTGGAGGAGGGACACCATGGGCCCACGAGGCAGGGGGCGCGCCCTCCACCCTTGTGGCCAGGTGGATGACCCCCCCTGCTATGTTCTCAGTGCCAAATATTCTAGAAAAAAAATCATATTTAAATTTCAGGGCATTTGGAGAACTTTTATTTTTGGGGTATTTTTATATTGCATGGATAATCAGATAACAGATAGAAAAATACTTATTTTTATTTTATTTAATATAAATAATAGAAAGTAAAAGTGGGATACAGAAGGTTGTGCCTTCTAGTTTCATCCATCTCATGCTCATCAAAAGGAATCCACTAAAAAGGTTGATCAGGTCTTGTTAACGAACTCATTCCGAATAACATGGAACCGGAGAAATTTCGAATAACACTATGTTACCTCAACAGGGATATGCACATCCCCAATAACAAGAATATCATATTTATTCTTGACAGTAGGAAGAGAAAATTCAAAAGTTCCAAATATAATCGATGGAATTTTTCCAATAGAGTTGATACTATGAACTTGAGGTTGTTTCCTCGGAAAGTGTACCATATGCTCATTACCATTAACATGAAAAGTGACATTGCCTTTAGTGCAATCAATAACAGCCCCTACAGTGTTCAAGAAGGGTCTTCCAAGAATAATAGACATACTATCGTCCTCGGGAATATCAAGAATAACAAAGTCCATTAAAATAGTAACGTTTGCAACTACAACAGGCACGTCCTCACAAATACCGACAGGTATAGCAGTTGATTTATCAGCCATTTGCAAAGATATTTCAGTAGGTGTCAACTTATTCAAATCAAGTCTACGATATAAAGAGAGAGGCATAACACTAACACCGGCTCCAAGATCACATAAAGCAGTTTTAACATAGTTTCTTTTAATGGAGCATGGTATAGTTGGTACACCGGGATCTCCTAGTTTCTTTGGTATTCCACCCTTAAAAGTATAATTAGCAAGCATGGTGGAAATTTCAGCTTCCAGTATCTTTCTTTTATTAGTAACAATATCTTTCATATACTCTGCATAAGGATTCATTTTAAGCATATAAGTTAATCGCATACGCAAAAAGATAGGTCTAATCATTTCAGCAAAGCGCTCAAAATCCTCATCATCCTTTTTCTTGGATGGTTTGGGAGGAAAAGGCATGGGTTTCTGAACCCATGGTTCTCTTTCTTTACCGTGTTTTCTAGCAACAAAGTCTTTCTTATCATAACGTTGATTCTTTGATTGTGGGTTATCAAGATCAACATCAGGTTCAATTTCTACATCATTATCATTACTAGGTTGAGCATCATCATGAATATTATTATTAACATTATCACTAGTTTCAGGTTCATTACCAGATTGTGTTTCAGCATCAGAAATAGAAATATCATTTGGATTCTCAGGTGTTTCAGTAATAGGTTCACTAGAAGCATGCAAAGTCTTATCATTTTTCTTTTTCTTCCTTTTAGAAGGACTAGGTGCATCTACATTATTTCTCTGAGAATCTTGATCAATTCTCTTAGGGTGGCCTTCAGGATACAAAGGTTCCTGAGTCATTTTACCAGTTCTAGTAGCCACTCTAACAACATTATCATTATTCTTACTATTCAATTCATTGAGCAAATCATTTTGAGCTTTAAGTACTTGTTCTACTTGAGTGGTAACCATAGAAGCATGTTTGCTAATAAGTTTAAGTTCACCTTTGACATTAGCCATATAATCACTCAAGTGTTCAAGCATATTTGAATTGTATTTCAATTGTCTACCAAAATAAGCATTAAAATCTTCTTGCTTAGCCATAAATTTATCAAAATCATCTAAGCATGGGCTAGCAAATTTAGTAAATGGGATTTCAGCTTTATCATATCTATAGAGAGAATTTACCGTTACTACCTGTGTAGGTTTATCAAGACCATGAGTTTCTTCAACAGGTGGTAAATTAAGACCATGTATTTCTTCAATAGGAGGTAAATTCTTAACATCTTCAGCTTTAATACCTTTTTCTTTCATAGATTTCTTTGCCTCTTGTATATCTTCAGGACTGAGAAATAGAATACCTCTCTTCTTCGGAGTTGGTTTAGGAATAGGCTCAGGAACTGGCTCAGGAGGTGTCCAATTATTTTCATTTGTTAGCATATTATTCAATAGAATTTCAGCTTCATCCGGCGTTCTTTCCCTGAAAACAGAACCAACACAACTATCCAGGTAATCTCTGGAGGCATCGGTTAGTCCATTATAAAAGATATCAAGTATTTCATTTTTCTTAAGAGGATGATTAGGCAAAGCATTAAGTAATTTGAGAAGCCTCCCCCGAGCTTGTGGGAGACTCTCTTCTTCAAGTTGCACAAAATTATATATATCCCTTAAAGCAGCTTGTTTCTATGAGCAGGGAAATATTTAGCAGAGAAGTAATAAATCATATCCTGGGGACTACGCACACAACCAGGATCAAGAGAATTAAACCATATCTTAGCATCACCCTTTAATGAGAACGGAAATATTTTAAGGATACAAAAGTAACGAGTTCTCTCATCATTAGTGAACAAGGTAGCTATATCATTTAATTTAGTAAGATGTGCCACAACAATTTCAGATTCATAGCCATGAAAAGGATTAGATTCAACCAAAGTAATTATATCAGGATCAACAGAGAATTCACAATCCTTATTGGTAACACAGATAGGTGAAGTAGCAAAAGCAGGGTCAGGTTTCATTCTAGCTTTTAGAGATTGCTGATTCCATTTAGCTAATAACCTCTTGAGTTCGTATCTATCTTTGCAAGCTAAAATAGCTAAAGAAGCTTCTTTATCAAAAACATAACCCTCAGGAATAACAGGCAAGTCTTCATCATCTATTTCATCAGTATTATCAGATTCAATATTTTCATTCTCTCTAGCCCTAGCAAGTTGTTCATCTAGAAATTCACCAAGTGGCACAGTAGTATCAAGCATAGAAGTAGTTTCATCATAAGTATCATGCATAGCAGAAGTGGCATCATCAATAACATGCGGCATATCAGAACGAATAGCAAAAGCAGGTTTAGGTGTCGCAAGCTTACTCATAACAGAAGGTGAATCAAGTGCAGAGCTAGATGGCAGTTCCTTACCTCCCCTCGTAGTTGAGGGATAAATCTTGGTTTTTGGATCTCTCAAGTTATTCATAATGATAAGCAGATATAAATCCCAAGTGACTTAAAGAATAGATCTATGCTCCCCGATGACGACGCCAAAAAATAGTCTTGATAACCCACAAGTATAGGGGATCACAACAGTTTTCGAGGGTAGAGTATTCAATCCAAATTTATTGATTCGACACAAGGGGAGCCAAAGAATACTCTCAAGTATTAGCAGCTGAGTTGTCAATTCAACCACACCTGGAAACTTAGTATCTACAGCAAAGTGTTTAGTAGCAAGTAATATGATAGTAGTGATAACGGTAGCAAAAGGTAACAGTAGCAAAAGTAATGTTTTTGGTATTTTGAAGTGATGATAGAAATAGCAACGGAAAAGTAAATAAGCGAAGAACAATATATGGAAAGCTCGTAGGCAATGGATCAGTGATGGAGAATTATGCCGGATGCGGTTCATCATGTAAAAATCATAACCTAGGGTGACACAGAACTAGCTCCAGTTCATTAATATAATGTAGGCATGTATTCCGAGTATAGTCATACGTGCTTATGGAAAAGAACTTGCATGACATCTTTTCTCCTACCCTCCCGTGGCAGCGGGGTCCTAATGGAAACTAAGGGATATTAAGGCCTCCTTTTAATAGAGTACCAGAACAAAGCATTAACACATAGTGAATACATGAACTCCTCAAACTACGGTCATCACCGGTAAGTATCCCGATTATTGTCACTTCGGGGTTAATGGATCATAACACATAATAGGTGACTATAGACTTGCAAGATAGGATCAAGAACTCTCATATATTGATGAAAACATAATAGGTTCAGATCTGAAATCATGGCACTCGGGCCCTAATGACAAGCATTAAGCATAGCAAAGTCATAGCAACATCAATCTCAGAACATAGTGGATACTAGGGATCAAACCCTAACAAAACTAACTCGATTACATGATAGATCCCATCCAACCCATCACCGTCCAGCAAGCCTACGATGGAATTACTCACGCATGGCGGTGAGCGTCATGAAATTGGTGATGGAGGATGGTTGATGATGACGATGGCGACGGATTCCCCTCTCCGGAGCCCCGAACGGACTCCAGATCAACCCTCCCGAGAGGTTTTAGGGCTTGGCGGCGGGTCCGTATCGTAAAACGCAATGAATTCTTCTCTCTGATTTTTCTCTCCTTGAAACACAATATATAGAGTTGGAGTTGGAGTCGGAGGGGCTCCAGGGGGCCCATGAGGTAGGGGGTGCACCCTAGGGGGGCAGGCGCGCCCCCACCCTCGTGGACAGGTGGTGGGCTCCCTGGCCTTCATCTTTTGCAAGTATTTTTTATATTTTCCAAAAAGTTGCTCCGTGAAGTTTTAGGTCATTCCGAGAACATTTGTTTCTTCACATAAATAACACCACGGTAATTCTGCTGAAAACAGCGTCAGTCCTGGTTAGTTCCATTCAAATCATGCAAGTTAGAGTCCAAAACAAGAGCAAAAGTGTTTGGAAAAGTAGATACGACGAAGACGTATCAACTGGTTTAAGGGTATTTGGAAGCACAAGTAGTATCTCTACTTGGTTCTATGAATTTGGCTATCATGAGAGGGAAAGTAGGGATGTCAATGGGTCGGGTTTGGGGCGGGTGGAGCTGGTCCAAATCCAACCCATGACCCATCTTCCTACCCTCTGCCCATCCACCAAATTATCCATGGGCACAACTTGTGCCCATGCCCAAACCCGCTGGATACCCACATACCAATGGAGCTCCATGGGCATAGAAAAGTCAGCATGAAGCCTTCCCAAAGATCAAATCAACTCATCATCATTCACTCACAAATGACAACATAAGTTACATGCATAAGTAGGTAACAAGTAATTCGATGAGCCTTAAGTGTTACATACTAGAGGTTGATTCTGTAGCATATAGCTCATGGCACAAGTTGCATATTTCCTGCCATCTCCCATTGATTCGCTCTTTCTACTGTCACTGGCATTTGGCCCCACATGTCATACGGGTATCCATTGGATATCCATGGTGCACAAACTATAACCATGCCCAACCCGTCTGTTCGTGGGTATCCATATCCACGGACCCATGGGCAGAAATGTGCTCCATACCCTTGCCCGACCGGGTCGGGTATCCATGGGTATCTAGATCCATGGATAAAATTACCATCCCTAAGGGAAAGGCAAGCTCAACCATGTTGGATAATCCATGACAATATAATTTATGTCAGATGTAAGAAAACATAATCCATGACAACTCTTTAGCATGTCATATTTTAATGAGTGCTTACAATCATAAAAGATGTCCAAGATAGTATATCTGTATGTGAAGACCTCTCTTTCTTTATTACTTCCTATTAATTGCAACAACGACAAAAACTATGTTTGTCAACTCTCAACAACTTTTATTCATCATACCCTTTTCTAGGTGAGCTCATTACTCTCCATAAAGATCCATATGATCCCTTTGTTTCTTTTTATTTATTTCTCTTTTCTTTTATTCACTTAGGATCATGGCAAACTAATCAAGCCCTTGACTCAACACTAACCTTTATTATATATATAGCTCACAGACTCGATTACATAGAAGGATCATAAAGCAAAACTCACAACTAGATCATACTAAGAACTTTTATTCTACTAGATCAAGATATTACCAAAAGGATCGAACTAAGTAAAATAGTAAAGATAAAAGTGATGGTGATACGATACCGGGGCACTCCCCCAAGCTTGGCAGTTGCCAAGGGGAGTGCCCATACCAGATACTCAATTCTTCTTTGTTGGTGGAGAAGGTGATGGTTTTGTTGATGGTGTAGGCTTCTTCCTTAATTTGCGCTTGAGGACAGAATTTTGGTCCCTTAGGTCCTTGATCTCCTGCTCCAGGCTCAGTATCTTTTTGCATAGTTCCTGTTTGTTTTCCTGCAAGAGGCAAAAAGGGATAAACTCGATCTTAGGTTTCTTTACTCTATCAGGGAAGCTTGTCTTTTTGAACTCCACATGCATGTCCCCAGGTTGAGGTAGTGGGACTTCATCTTCATCTGAGCTTGTCTCTTCCTTTCCCTTAGGTTCTAGTCCTTTTCTTCTTCCGTAGTCCAACCACAATGCTCCACATCCCCATAGACTTTAGTGCAAGGTAATCAGCCACATAGCTCTCTCCTTCCGAATCCTGGGATGACATGTTGCTCAAATCTGCAGCAGGACAGCTCAAAACAAAGACACGAGATATTTGCGTGATACGGGAGTCAAAACCCCCGGGAGATTATATAATGAATTTTTACCGACCAAAATACGTGTCGTGTAAGAAAACAGAGTCCGGAAAGCGCACGAGGTGCCCACGAGGTGGGGGGCGCACCTAGTAGGGTAGGGCACGCCCTCCACCCTCGTGGAGGCCTCGTGTCCTTCCCGGACTGCTACTTATTTTTCTATTTTTCTAAATATTCCAAAACGGAGAAATATTGCATTAAAAACTGCTTTGGAGTCGGTTTACTTACCGTACCACATACCTATTCCTTTTCGGAGTCTGAAATGTTCCGGAAAGTGTCCCTTATGTATTCCTCCGGGGTTACGGTGTCAATAACATTGGTTTCAACATTTATGGGATTACCTGAGATATAATGTTTCATTCTTTTACCATTCACCACCTTCGGATTTGTACCTTCAAAGTTGTTGATTTTTATGGCACCGGAACAATAGACCTCCTCGATAACGTAAGGACCTTCCCATTTAGAGAGAAGTTTTCCTGCAAAAAATCTTAAACGAGAGTTGTATAGCAATACATAATCACCTACATTAAACTCACGCTTTTGTATTCTTTTGTCATGCCATCTTTTAAATTTATCTTTAAACAACTTTGCATTTTCATAGGCTTGGGTTCTCCATTCATCGAGTGAGCTAATATCAAATAACCTCTTCTCACCGGCAAGTTTAAAACCATAATTGAGCTCTTTAATAGCCCAATAAGCCTTATGTTCCAGTTCGAGAGGTAAGTGACATGCTTTTCCATAAACCATTTTATACGGAGACATACCCATAGGATTTTTATATGCAGTTCTATAGGCCCATAATGCATCATCAAGTTTCTTGGACCAATTCTTTCTAGACCTATTAACAGTCTTTAGCAAAATTAATTTGAGCTCTCTATTACTCAATTCTACTTGACCACTAGACTGAGGGTGATAAGGGGATGCAATTCTATGATTAACATCATACTTAGCAAGCATTTTACGGAAAGCACCATGAATAAAGTGTGAACCACCATCAGTCATTAAATATCTAGGAACTCCAAATCTTGGAAAAATAACTTCTTTAAGCATTTTAATAGAAGTGTTATGATCAGCACTACTAGTTGGAATAGCTTCTACCCACTTAGTAACGTAATCAACAGCAACTAAAATATGTGTATATCCATTAGAGGAAGGAAAATGTCCCATATAGTCAAAACCCCAAACATCAAATGGTTCAATAACGAGTGAATAGTTCATAGGAATTTCTTGACATCTACTAATATTACCAATTCTTTGACATTCATCACAAGATAAGACAAACTTACGGGCATCTTTGAAGAGAGTAGGCCAATAAAAACCAGATTGCAATACCTTATGTGCAGTTCTATCTCCAGCATGGTGTCCTCCATAAGCTTTGGAGTGACACTTGCGTAGGATCTATTCCTGTTCATGCTCAGGTACACAGCATCTAATAACACCATCTACTCCTTCTTTATAAAGATGTGGGTCATCCCAAAAGTAATGCCTCAAATCATAGAAGAACTTTTTCTTTTGCTGGTATGTGAAACTAGGTGGTGTGAATTTGGCAACAATGTAATTAGCATAATCAACATACCATGGAGCAGTATGAGAAGCATTTATGACATTTAATTGCTCATCAGGAAAGCTATCATCAATAGGTAGTGGGTCATGAAGCACTGTTTCTAACCTAGACTAGTTGTCTGCAACGGGGTTCTCAGCTCCCCTTCTATCAACAATATGTAAATCAAATTCTTGTAGCAAGAGAACCCATCTAATAAGTCTAGGTTTAGCATCTTTATTTTCCATAAGATATTTAATAGCAGCATGATCAGTGTGAATAGTTACTTTAGAATCAACAATATAAGGTCTGAACTTATCACAAGCAAATACAACTGCTAAGAATTCTTTTTTAGTAGTAGCATAATTTCTTTGAGCATTGTCTAGGGTTTTACTAGCATATTGAATAACATTTAATTTCTTATCAACTCTTTGCCCTAGAACAACACCTACAACATAATACTAGCATCACACATAATTTCAAAGGGTAAATTCCAACCAGGTGGCTGAACAATAGGTGCAGAGATCAATGCTTTCTTATGTATTTCAAATGCTTCTACACAATCATCATCAAAAACAAATGGTATATCCTTTTGTAATAAATTAGTCAGAGGCCGAGAAATTTTTGAGAAGTCCTTAATGAACCTCCTATAAAATCCGGCATGACCAAGGAAACTTCTTATACCTTTGATGTCCTTGGGACATGGCATCTTTTCAATGGCATCAACCTTGGCTTTATCAACCTCAATACCTCTTTCAGAAACTTTATGCCCCAAGACAATACCTTCATTAACCATAAAGTGGCACTTTTCCCAATTCAAGACAAGATTAGTTTCTTCACATCTTTGCAAAACTCGATCAAGGTTGCTCAAGCAATCATCAAAAGAAGATCCATAGACGGAGAAATCGTCCATGAAAACCTCACGAATCTTTTCACAAAAGTCAGAGAATATAGCCATCATGCATCTTTGAAAGGTAGCAGGTGCATTACATAAACCAAAAGGCATACGTTATAAGCAAAAGTACCAAAAGGGCAAGTAAATGTAGTCTTTGATTGATCCTTGGCTGACATAGGTATTTGAGAGAAACCAGAATAACCATCTAGAAAGCAAAAATGTGTATGTTTGGATAATCTTTCTAGCATTTGATCGATAAAAGGTAAGGGGTAATGATCCTTTTTAGTGGCCTTATTTAATTTGCGGAAATCAATTACCATCCTATAACCTGTAATAATTCTTTGAGGAATCAATTCATCTTTATCATTAGGAACAACAGTAATACCTCCCTTCTTAGGGACACAATGAACAGGACTTACCCATTGACTATCAGCAACGGGATAGATTATACCTGCCTCAAGGAGCTTTAGTATTTCCTTTCTTACCACTTCTTTCATTTTAGGATTCAGCCGTCGTTGATGATCACGAACTGGTTTAGCATCTTCTTCTAAATTTATTTTATGTTGACATAGAGTGGGACTAATGCCCTTAAGATCATCAAGAGTATACCCAATAGCAACACGGTGCTTCTTCAGAGTTTTCAATAATCTCTCTTCCTCATGCTCTGAAAGGCTAGCACTAATAATAACAAGATATATCTTTTTCTCATCAAGATAAGCATATTTAAGAGTGTTAGGCAACGGTTTGAGCTCAAACACAGGATCACCCTTGGGTGGAGGAGGATCCCCTAGGATTTCAACATGTAAATTGTTTTTCAGAATAGGTTCCTGTTTAAAGAATACTTCATCTATTTCCCTTCTTTCATTCATAAACATATCATTTTCATGGTCTAGCAAATATTGTTCTAAAGGATCACTAGGAGGTACGACAATAGAAGCAAGACGAATAATTTCGTCCTTACTAGGTAATTCTTCTTCACGGTGTTGTCTACTAAATTTAGAGAAATTAAATTCATGAGACATATCATCTAAACCGATAGTAACAACATCCTTTTTGCAATCTATCTTAGCATTAACAGTGTTTAAGAAGGGTCTACCAAATATAATGGGACAAAAGCTATCTTGTGGGGAACCAAGAACAAGAAAATCAGCAGGATATTTAGTTTTCCCACACAAGACTTCAACATCTCTAACAATTCCCATTGGTGATATAGTATCTCTATTGGCAAGTTGAATTGTGACATCAATATCTTCTATCTCAGCAGGTGCAATATCATGCATAATTTCTTTGTATAAGCTGTAAGGTATTGCACTAGCACTAGCTCTCATATCACATAAGCCATGATAACAATGATCTCCTATTTTAACAGAAATAATAGGCATGCCTACCACACATCTGTTTTTATCTTTAGCACAAGGTTTAGCAATTCTAGCAGTCTCATCTAGGAAATGAATAACATGCCCATCAATATTATCAGACAAGAGATCTTTAACAATAGCAATATCAGGTTCAACTTTAATTTTCTCAGGAGGTGTATAAGTTTTAATATTGCTTTTATGAACCACAGTTGAAGCTTTAGCATGATCCTTTATCCTAATAGGGAAAGGTGGTTTCTCAACATAAGAAGTAGGAACAATAGGATCATTATAAGTGATAGTCTTTTCTTCAACTTTAATAGGTGCAGCTAATTTTACTTCTATGGGAGGATGATATTTAAACCACTTCTCCTTGGGGAGATCAACATAAGTAGCAAAAGATTCACAGAAAGAAGTTACTATCTCAGAGTCAAGTCCATATTTCGTGCTAAATTTACGCAAAACATCGGTATCCATAAAAGATTTAACACAATCAAACTTAGGTGTCATACATGACTCCTTACCTTCGTCGAGGTCCCAATCTTCAGAGTTGTGTTTAATTCTTTCCAATAAATCCCATTTGAATTCAATAGTCTTCATCATAAAAGAGCCAGCACAAGAAGTATCGAGCATGGTGCGATTGTTATCAGAAAGCCGAGCATATAAATTTTGAATAATCATCTCTCTTGAGAGCTCATGATTGGGGCATGAATATAACTTTGATTTAAGCCTCCCCCAAGCTTGAGCGATGCTTTCTCCTTCGCGAGGCCAAAAATTATATATATAATTGCGATCATGATGAACAAGATGCATAGGATAAAACTTCTGATGAAATTCCAATTTCAATCGTTTGTAGTTCCATGACCCCGTATCATCACATAGCCTATACCATGTCAATGCGTCTTCCTTCAAAGATAAAGGGAATACCTTCTTCTTAACAACATCTCCGGGTACACCTGCAAGCTTAAATAATCCACACACTTCATCAACATATATTAAGTGCTCATCAGGATGCATTGTTCCATCTCCTGCAAAAGGATTAGCTAGCAGTTTTTCTAACATAGCCGAAGGAAATTCAAAGCAGCCATTTTCATTTTCATTTTCATTTTCATTTTCAGTAGGTTCAGTTGGTTGAGGAGCAACTCTTTTCTCTACTGGTCGGGGTGAAGATACCCCAAACAAGCCCCTCGGAGGATTACTTTCCATAGTAACAAGTGACAGTAAATTTCAGCACACTATATAAATTTTTCCTTACCAAATTCCACCTACCAAAGGCGCTTCACTCCCCGGAAACGGCCCCAGAAAAGAGTCTTGATGACCCACAAGTATAGGGGATCTATCATAGTCCTTTCGATAAGTAAGAGTGTCGAACCCAACGAGGAGCAGAAGGAAATGATAAGCGGTTTCCAGCAAGGTATTCTCTGCAAGTACTGAAATAAGTGGTAACAGATAGTTTTGTGATAGGATAATTTGTAACGAGTGATGACCCACAAGTATAGGGGATCGCAACAGTTTTCGATCAGTAAGAGTGTCGAACCCAACGAGGAGCTAAAGGTAGAACAAATATTCCCTCAAGTTCTATCAACCACCGATGAAACTCTATGCATGCTTAACGTTCGCTTTACCTAGAACAAGTATGAAACTAGAAGTACTTTGTAGGTGTTGTTGGATAGGTTTGCAAGATAATAAAGAGTACATAAATAAAAAAGTAGGGGTTGTTTAGATAAAGAAACAATAAAGTAAATATAGCGAGTGTGGAAAAGTGGTGGCAGGAGTTGCGAAATTGCCCCTAAGCAAATGACTACTTTACTAGACCGATAGCAAGTATTATGTGGGAGAGGCCACCGCTAGCATGTCATCCCTGACTTGGAATTCTATGCACTTATGATTGGAACTATTAGCAAGCATCCGCAACTACTAATGTTCATTAAGGTAAAACCCAACCATAGCATTAAGGTATATTGGTCCCCCTTCAATCCCGTATGCATCAATTTCTATGCTAGCTTGAAGCTTCTGTCACTCTTGCCCTCCAATACATAGTCCTATCAACATACAACTAACCCTAGGGCGTGATCCACGCGCACAATCATATGATGGGCACCAAAGGACAGCAACATAACCACAAGCAAATTAAATCAATCATAGCAATTCATCAACCACCGATAGGACAACAAAAATCTACTCATACATCATAGGATGGCAACACATCATTGGATAATAATATGAAGCATAAAGCACCATGTTCAAGTAGAGGGTACAGCGGGTTGCAGGAGAGTGGACCGCTGTAGATAGAGGGGGTAAGGTGATGGAGATGTCGGTGAAGATGGCGGAGGTGTTGGTGTAGATCGCGGTGATGATGATGGCCCCCGGTGGCACTCCGGTGCCACCAGAAGCAAGGGGGAGAGAGCCCCCCTCCTCCTTCTTCTTCCTTGACCTCCTCCCTAGATGGGAGAAGGGTTTCCCCTCTGGTCCATGGCCTCCATGGCACGGGAGGGGCGAGAGCCCCTCCGAGATTGGATCTGTCTCTCTGTCTCTCTCTGTTTCTGCGTTCGCTGATTCTTCCCTTTCACTGTTTCTTATATTCCCCGAGATCCGTAACTCCGATTGGACTGAAATTTTAACATGATCTCTATCCGGATATTAGCTTTCTTGCGGCGAAAGAAGGGCATCAACCGCCTTACGGGTGGCCCACGAGGGTCAGGGGCGCGCCCCTGCCTCGTGGCCACCTCGGGCACCGTCTCGCGTGGAATTTTCTTCCCCAAAATCATATATATTCCAAAAAAAATCTCTGTCAGTTTTTATCCCGTTTGGACTCCATTTGCTATGGATATTCTGCGAAACAAAAAACATGCAACAAACAGGAACTGGCACTGGGCACTGGATCAATATGTTAGTCCTAAAAATAGTATAAAAAGTTGCCAAAACTATATGAAAGTTGTAGAATATTGGCATGGAACAATCAAAGATTATAGATACGACGGAGACGTATCAGCATCCCCAAGCTTAATTCCTGCTCGTCCTCGAGTAGGTAAATGATAAAAAAAGATAATTTTTGATGTGGAATGCTACCTAGCATAATCTTGATCACATATCTAATCATGGCATGAATATTAAGATACGAGTGATTCAAAGAAATAGTCTATAATTTGACATAAACACAATAATACTTCAAGCCTACTAATAAAGCAATCATGTCTTTTCAAAATAACATGGCCAAAGAAAGTTATCCCTACAAAATCATATAGTCTGGCTATGCTACATCTTCACCACACAAAATATTCACATCATGCACAACCCCGATGACAAGCCAAGCAATTGTTTCATACTTTTGACGTTCTCAAACCTTTTTAACTTTCACGCAATACATGAGCGTGAGCCATGGACATAGCACTATAGGTGGAATAGAATATGATGGTGGAGAAGACAAAAAGGAGAAGATAGTCTCACATCAATTAGGCGTATCAACGGGCTATGGAGATGCCCATCAATAGATATCAATGTGAGTGAGTAGGGCTTGCCATGCAACGGATGCACTAGAGCTATAAGTGTATGAAAGCTCCAACTAAAACTAAGTGGGTGTGCATCCAACTTTCTTGCTCATGAAGACCTCGGGCATTTGAGCAAGCCCATCATCGGAATATACAAGCCAAGTTCTATAATGAAAATTCCCACTAGTATATGAAAGTGATAACTCAAGAGACTCTCTATATGAAGAACATGGTGCTACTTTGAAGCACAAGTGTGGAAAAAGGATAGTAGCACTGCCCCTTCTCTCTTTTTCTCTTATTTTTTTGTTTTTTTGGTGGGCTTCTTTGGCCTCTCTTTTTTATTTGGGCTTCTTTGGCCTCTTTTATTTTTTGTAAAGTCCGGAGTCTCATCCTGACTTATGGGGGAATCATAGTCTCCATCATACTTTCCTCACTGGGGCAATGCTCTAATAATGATGATCATCACACTTTTATTTACTTACAACTCAATATTATAACTCAATGTCTAGAACAAAGTATGACTCTATATGGATGCCTTCGGCGGTGTACCGGGATGTGCAATGATCTAGCATAGCAATGACATTAAAAAACGGACAAGCTATGAAACCATCATGCTAGCTATCTTACGATCATGCAAAGCAATATGACAATGAATGCTCAAGTCATGTATATGATGATGATGGAAGTTGCATGGCAATATATCTCGGAATGGCTATGGAAATGCCATGATAGGTAGGTATGGTGGCTGTTTTGAGGAAGATATATGGTGGGTTTAAGGTACCGGTGAAAGTTACGCGATACTAGAGAGGCTAGCAATGGTGGAAGGGTGAGAGTGCGTATAATCCATGGACTCAACATTAGTCATAAAGAACTCACATACTTATTGCAAAAATCTATTAGTCATCGAAACAAAGTACTACGCGCATGCTCCTACGGGGATAGATTGGTAGGAAAATACCATCGCTCGTCCTCGACCGCCACTCATAAGGAAGACAATCAATGAATAAATCATGCTCCGACTTCGTTACATAACGGTTCACCATACGTGCATGCTACGGGAATCACAAACCTCAACACAAGTATTTATACAATCCACAACTACCCACTAGCATGGCTCTAATATCACCATCTTTATATCGCAAAACTATTGCAAGGAATCAAACATATCATATTCATCGATCTACAAGTTTATGTAGGATTTTATGACTAACCATGTGAATGACTAGTTCCTGTCATCCCTCTAAATAGATATAAGTGAAGCAGGAGAGTTCAATTATTTCTACAAAAGATATTCCCATGCTCTAACAAATATAAGTGAAGCAAAAGAGCATTCTACAAATGGCGGTTGTATATGTAAAGAGAAACAGGCAATCCAAACTTCAAATGATATAAGTGAAGCACATGAAGCATTCTATAAAGCAATACTCAAAAGATATAAGTGAAGTGCAATGATCATTCTATAAATCAACCAAGGACTATCTCATACCAGCATGGTGCATAAAAGAAAAATGAAAACTAAATGCAAAAGACGCTCCAAGGTTGCACATATCGCATGAACGAAACGAATCCGAAAACATACTGATACTTGTTGAAGAAGCATGGGATGCCTTCCGGGGCATCCCCAAGCTTAGATGCTTGAGTGTCCTTGAATATTTACTTGGAGTGCCTCGGGCATCCCCAAGCTTGAGCTCTTGCCTCTCTTCCTTCTTCTCACATCAAGACCTTCTCGATCATCGAACACTTCATCCACACAAAACTTCAATAGAAAAGTAAGATCCGTTAGTATAATGAAGCAAATCACTACTCTAAGAACTGTTGCAAACCAATTCATATTTTGTTTTTTCATTGTTTATACTGTAATATAACTTTTTCATGGCTTAATCCACTGATATGAATCGATAGTTTCATCAAAACAAGCAAACTATGCATCAAAAACAGAATCTGTCTAAAACAGAACAGTCTATAATAATATGAACATCCACCATACTTATGATACTTGAAAAATTCTACAAAAATTAGGAAAATAAATTTTTTTTATAGTAAGACAGTGCAAAAAGAATCAGAACCATTTGACGTTCCAGCAAGAAATGTAAAATCGCGCACTACAGCTACAGTTTCTGTCCTGCACCGTACAAACCATCAAGCAAATGTAAACATCCTAAAGGCAAACCTTGGCAAATTATTTTTATAATACAATGGAATTGTACAAGGGGATAATTATTTTTATTGAAAAGTTTCTGTAATCAAGTTTCACAAAGTTTTTGTGAGCATGAACAAAGTTCAAGGCTAGCTCCCACTTCAACAATGCTTGTCTTTCTCACTTCTGCTTTCCTTTTTGAAGAAGTTTTGGGTTCCCCTCTTTATTTCTGTTGTTTTTAAACTATATAAAAGCACTCATCAGAAATAAATGACTCTCTAAAACTTCCGGGTTGTCTCCGTGGCAGCGCTTTCTTTAAAGCCATTAAGCTAGGCATATAGTGCTCAAGTAATGGATCCACCCGGATCCCAAGGTATATCAAAGCCAATTTTAATTAACAATGATTTGTAATTTAGTGGTGAGCACAAGGTAACATATATCATGTAATGACGAAGTCTAACTCTCTTCCTATGCATCGGCATGTCATAAAAGAACAATTCATTCACACAAAGTAAAGACCAATGCATAGTATAAATAGTTTCTTGCAATTTTATCATATTGGAAACATAGAGAGGTGGAGATATAGTTCCTCTCTCATAATAATTGCAAGTAGGAGCAGCAAGCACATGCATATTATATTCATCAAAATCATCATGTGCAGCGGTATAAGGCAACCCATCAATATAATCCTTAATAAGTGCAAACTTCTCCGATATAGTGTAGTTGGGAGAATCCAAAAAGATAATAGGACTATCATGCGTGGGTGCAATAGCAACAATTTCATGTTTAACATAAGGAACTATAGAAAGTTCATCTCTATAAGCATAATTCATATTGGCATCTTGGCCACAAGCATAGCAAGCATCATCAAAAAGGGATATTTCAAGAGAATCAACAGGATCATAACAATCATCATAGCAATCATCCTTCGGTAAGCACGAAGGGAAATTAAACAATGTATGAGTTGAAGAGTTACTCTCATTAGAAGGTGGGCATGGGTGCTAATCCTCTCTTCCTCCTTTTGTTCTTCGCTCTCCTCCTCGTCTTTTTCATCCACTAAGCTCACAGTTTCATCAATTTCTTCTTCCATAGACTCCTGCAAAATGTTAGTCTCTTCTTGGACAGCGGGGTAGTCCTCAATATATTGTTCAACATAGGCATTAGAAGCATAATTATCATAGCAATATTTAAGTACGGCAAAATTTTCAGATTTGTAAAGAGTAGCATCATACTTTTCAATCAAAGAAGCAATTTCGTAAGCACCCTTAAAAGCAACAAAATCTTCAATTTGTTGAACATCATAGTAATTATAAACACCCTTAGCATACGAAGATACGATTCCATTATCACTAAACTCACATTGATAGGGAAGGTGTTTCTTAGGGTTTTCAAAACAACAAGTAAAATCATATATTTGACATAAATTCCAAGCATAGCATTGCAAAGGATGAATTTGACCCAGTAAAATTTTCCCTTTTCAGATATTCGGTGTCGCACATAACAAGCATGCTCATCTAAAGATTTGCCCTCAACTAAGCTAGTTGGGGTTTCAGCACGAGCACATAGGGATCGAAGATGATCCAAGTGATAAGCTTCAGGAGTGTGATAGATTTTGAGTGGTTCTTTAACCATTGGTTTAGTAGGTACAACTAATTTTTTTGGTATTTTGTGTTTCCTACCCATAACTAAAGATACAAAACAAGAGCACAGAGTAAAAACTACTTAGTGATAAAGCAAATAAGCACACGCGAGAATATTCACCCCACGCTATGGCTCCCTGGCAACGGCGCCAGAAAAAGGTCTTGATGACCCACAAGTATAGGGGATCGCAACAGTTTTCGATAAGTAAGAGTGTCGAACCCAACGAGGAGCTAAAGGTAGAACAAATATTCCCTCAAGTTCTATCGACCACCGATACAACTCTACACACGCTTGACGTTCGCTTTACCTAGAACAAGTATGAAACTAGAAGTACTTTGTAGGTGTTGTTGGATAGGTTTGCAAGATAATAAAGAGTACGCAAATAAAAAAGTAGGGGCTGTTTAGATAAAGAAACAATAAAGTAAATATAGCGTGTGTGGAAAAGTGGTGGTAGGAGTTGCGAAATTGCCCCTAAGCAATTGACTACTTTACTAGACCGATAGCAAGTATTATGTGGGAGAGGCCACTACTAGCATGTCATCCCTGACTTGGAATTCTATGCACTTATGATTGGAACTATTAGCAAGCATCCGCAACTACTAATGTTCATTAAGGTAAAACCCAACCATAGCATTAAGGTATATTGGTCCCCCTTCAATCCCGTATGCATCAATTTCTATGCTAGCTTGAAGCTTCTGTCACTCTTGCCCTCCAATACATAGTCCTATCAACATACAACTAACCCTAGGGTGTGATCCACGCGCGCAATCATATGGTGGGCACCAAAGGACAGCAACATAACCACAAGCAAATTAAATCAATCATAGCAATTCATCAACCACCAATAGGACAACGAAAATCTACTCAGACATCATAGGATGGCAACACATCATTGGATAATAATATGAAGCATAAAGCACCATGTTCAAGTAGAGGGTACAGCGGGTTGCGGGAGAGTGGACCGCTGTAGATAGAGGGGGGAAGGTGATGGAGATGTTGGTGAAGATGGCAGAGGTGTTGGTGTAGATCGCGGTGATGATGATGGCCCCCGGTGGCACTCCGGTGCCACCGGAAGCGAGGGGGGAGAGCCCCCCTCCTCCTTCTTCTTCCTTGACCTCCTCCCTAGATGGGAGAAGGGTTTCCCCTCTGGTCCATGACCTCCATGGCACGGGAGCGGTGAGAGCCCCTCCGAGATTGGATCTGTCTCTCTGTCTCTCTTTGTTTCTGTGTTCCCAGATTCTTCCCTTTCACCGCTTCTTATATTCCCTGAGATCCGTAACTCCGATTGGGCTGAAATTTTAACACGATCTCTATCCGGATATTAGCTTTCTTGCAGCGAAAGAAGGGCATCAACCACCTTATGGATGGCCCACGAGGGTCAGGGGTGCGCCCAGGGGGCAGGCGTGCCCAGGGGGGCAGGCACGCCCCCTGCCTCGTGGCCACCTCGGGCACCGTCTTGCGTGGATTTTTCTTCCCAAAAATCATATATATTCCAAAAAAAATCTCCGTCAGTTTTTATCCCGTTTGGACTCTGTTTGATATGGATATTCTGCGAAACAAAAAACATGCAACAAACAGGAACTGGCACTGATCACTGGATCAACATGTTAGTCCCAAAAAATAGTATAAAAATTGCCAAAAGTATATGAAAGTTGTAGAATATTGGCATGGAACAATAAAAAATTATAGATACGATGGAGACGTGTCAACGAGCAACAAGTAACAAAAGTAAATAAAGTGCAACAAGGTGGCCCAATCCTTTTTGTAGCAAAGGACAAGCCTGGACAAACTCTTATATAGAGAAAAACGCTCCCGAGGACACATGGGAATATCATCAAGCTAGTTTTCATCACGCTCATATGATTTGCGTTCGGTACTTTGATAATCCGATATGTGGGTGGACCGGTGCTTTGGTACTGTCCTTACTTGGACAAGCATCCCACTTATGATTAACCTCTATTGAAAGCATCCGCAACTACAACAAAAGTATTAAGGTAAACCTAACCATAGCATGAAACATATGGATCCAAATCATCCCCTTACGAAGCAACACATAAACTAGGGTTTAAGCTTCTATCACTCTAGCAACCCATCATCTACTTATTACTCCCTAATGCCTTCCTCTAGGCCCAAACAATGGTGAAGTGTCATGTAGTCGACGTTCACATGACACCACTAGAGGGATGACAACATACATCTCATCAAAATATCGAATGAAGACCAAATTCACATGACTACTAATAGCAAGACTTCTCCCATGTTCTCAGGAACAAACGTAACTACTCACAAAGCATATTCATGTTCATAATCAGAGGGGTATTAATATGCATATAGGATCTGAACATATGATCTTCCACCAAATAAACCAACTAGCATCAACTACAAGGGGTAATTAACACTACTAGCAACCCACAGGTACCAATCCCGGACTTGGAGACAAAAATTGGATACAAGAGATGAACTAGGGTTTTGAGAGGAGATGGTGTTGGTGAAGATGTTGATGGAGATTGCCCTCTCCTGATGAGAGGAGCGTTGGTGATGACAATGGCGATGATTTCCCCCTCCCGGAGGGAAGATTCCCCGGCAGAACAGCTCCGCCAGAGCCCTAGATTAGTTCCGCCAAGGTTCTACCTCGTGGCGGCGTAGTTTCGTCCGAGAAGATGGCTTCTGATTTTTTTCTCATCAAAAGACCTCATATAGCAGAAGATGGTCATCGGAGGGCCACCAGGGGGCCCATGAGGTAGGGGGCGCGCCCAGGGGGTAGGGCGCGCCCCCACCCTCGTGGGCAGGGTGTGGCCCCCCTGGTGAACTTCTTCCGCTGAGTATTTTTTATATATTCTGAAAACGTCTTCCGTGAAGTTTCGGGACTTTTGGAGCTGTGCAGAATAGGTCTCTAATATTTGCTCCTTTTCCAGCCCAGAAACCCAGCTGCCGACATTCTCCATCTTTATGGAAACCTTGTAAAATAAGAGAGAATAGGCATAAGTATTGTGACATAATGTGTAATAGCAGCCCATAATGCAATAAATATCGATATAAAAGCATGATGCAAAATGGACGTATCAAACCCAAATTTATTGATTCGACACAAGGGGAGCCAAAGAATATTTTCAAGTATTAGCAGCTGAATTGTCAATTCAACCACACCAGAAACTTAATATCTGCAGCAAAGTATTTAGTAGCAAAGTAATATGATAATAGCGGTAACGGTAGCAAAAGTAATAGTTTTGATTTTATAGTGATTGTAACAGTAGCAACGGAAAAGTAAATAAGCGAAGAACAATATGTGAAAAGCTCGTAGGCAATGGATCAGTGATGGATAATTATGTCGGATGCGATTCCTCATGCAATAGTTATAACATAGGGTGACACAGAACTAGCTCCAGTTCATCAATGTAATGTAGGCATGTATTCCGGATATAGTCATACGTGCTTATGGAACAGAACTTGCATGACATCTTTTGTCCTACCCTCTCGTGGCAGCGGGGTCCTATTGGAAACTAAGAGATATTAAGGCCTCCTTTTAATAGAGTACCGGACCAAAGCATTAACACTTAGTGAATACATGAACTCCTCAAACTACGGTCATCACCGGTAAATATCCCAATTATTGTCACTTTGGGGTTAGCGGATCATAAACATAATAGGTGACTATAGACTTGCAAGATAGGATCATGAACTCACATATATTCATGAAAACATAATAGGTTTAGATCTAAAATCATGGCACTCGGGCCCTAGTGACAAGCATTAAGCATAGCAAAGTCATAGCAACATCAATCTCAGAACATAGTGGATACTAGGGATCAAACCCTAATAAAACTACCTCGATTACATGATAAATCTCATCCAACCCATCACCGTCCAGCAATCCTACGATGGAATTACTCACGCACGGCGGTGAGCATCATGAAATTGGTGATGGAGGAAGGTTGATGATGACGATGGCGACGGATTCCCCTCTCCGGAGCTCCGAACGGACTCCAGATCAGCCCTCCCAAGAGAGATTAGGGCTTGGCAGCGACTCCGTATCGTAAAACGCGTTGAATCCTTATCCTTGATTTTTTTCTCCCCGAACGTGAATATATGGAGTTGGAGTTGAGGTCGATGGAGAGTCAGGGGGCCCACGAGGTAGGGGGGCACGCCCAGGGGGGTAGGCACGCCCCCACCCTCATGGACATGGTGTGAGCCCCCTAACATTGATTCTTTCGCCAGTATTTTTTATATATTCCAAAAATATTCTCCGTTGATTTTTAGGTCATTCCAAGAACTTTTATTTCTGCAAAAAAATAACAACATGGCAATTCTGCTGAAAACAACGTCAGTCCAGGTTAGTTCCATTCAAATCATGCAAGTTAGAATCCAAAACAAGGGCAAAAGTGTTTGGAAAAGTAGATACGTTGGAGACGTATCAACTCCCCCAAGCTTAAACCTTTGCTTGTCCTCAAGCAATTCAGTTGACAAACTAAAAGTGACAAAGAAAAACTTTTACAAACTCTGTTTGCTCTTGTTGTTGTAAATATGTAAAGCCAGCATTCAAGTTTTCAGCAAAGATTATGAACTAACCATATTCACAATAACATTTAGGTCTCATGTTTACTCATATCAATGGCATAATCAACTAGCGAGCAAAAATAATAAATCTCGGGTGACAACACTTTCTCAAAACAATCATAATATGATATAACAAGATGGTATCTCGCTAGCCCTTTCTGAGACCCCAAAACATAAATGCAGAGCACCCTTGAAGATCAAGGGCTGACTAGAAATTGTAATTCATGGTAAAAGAGATCCAGTCACAGTCATACTCAATATAAACTAATAGTAATGCATGCAAATGACAGCGTGCTCTCCAACTAGTGCTTTTTAATAAGAGGATGATGACTCAACATAAAAGTAAATAGATAGGCCCTTCTCAGAGGGAAGCAGGGATTTGTAGAGGTGCCAGAGATCGATTTTGAAATAGAGATGAATAATATTTTGAGCTACTTTCATTGTCAACACAACAACCAAGAGATCTCGATATCTAACATGCTACACACATTATAGGTGGTTCCCAAGCAGAATGGTAAAGTTTATACTCCCCCACCACCAACAAGCATCAATCCATGGCTTGCTCGAAACAACGGGTGCCTCCAACTAACAACAATCCTGGGGGAGTTTTGTTTGCAATTATTTCGATTTGATTTGAGCATGGGATTGGGCATCTCGGAGACCAGCCATTTTCTCGTGAGTGAGGAGCGGGGTCCACTCCTCTTGAGAAGAACGCGCCTAGCATGGAAGATATAGACATTCCTAGTTGATGCATGAGCTATTCGAGCATACAAAACTTAATTTTTATTTAAAGGTTTAGAGTTTGGCACATACAAATTTACTTGGAACGGCAGGTAGATACCGCATATAGGAAGGTATGGTGTACTCATATGGAACAACTTTTGGGGTTTATGGAATTGGATGCACAAGCAGTATTCCCGCTTAGTACAGGTGAAGGCTAGAAAGAGTCTGGGAAGCGACCAACTAGAGAGCGACAACAATCATGAACATGCATTAAAATTAATCAACACTGAGCGCAAGCATGAGTAGGATAATTCACCATGAACATAAATATCATGGAGGCTATGTTGATTTTGTTTCAACTACATGCGTGAACATGTGCCAAGTCAAGCCACTCGAATCGTTCAAAGGAGGATACCACCCTATCATACCACATCACAACCATTTTAATAGCATGTTGGCACGCAAGGTAAACCATTATAAACTCATAGCTAATTAAGCATGTCATGAGCAACTATAATCTATAATTGTCATCGCAAACATGTTTCATTCATAATAGGCTGAATCACGAATGATGGACTAATCATACTAGTAAACATGCCCGTGCGTTGCAACGGGCCCGATAAATACGGCTCAAGACCCCCACAATTCAACGTCTTCTATGTCAACACGGTGTCCCACCCGTGTCACCACTTGTCTTAGTCCCTCATCGACACCGTGTCACCACTTATCTTAGTCTCTCACCACCGGCGATTACCGCAGTGTCCTCTAATCACAACATGTCTGGACTTCGTCAATCCCAGCCATTACATGACACACATGTCATTAACGTGCAATCACAATGGAACGTTTAAAACATTAAAAACTAATGTTGTCGAGCTAGACATGAGGATCGCTCTCCGCAAGCTATTCCCTACACTTGGTCTCACGCATCCCGCTACAGTGATAACATGGAGGCCGTCGAGGAAAGTAGCACCCTGAGTAGGGTGTCATTGGCGGCCATCGCAGTGCTTCACTACCATGAGCGGGATCAAGGACCTGGGTTGTGGAGGGTCACTCAAAGTCTGATCCGTTGTGCATTATTGATGGGTGCGAACGGCCGAACCGGGGATTGGTCATCACACTCTAGCACGCGACTTTCATGAGCCCCTTCCTACACCAACTTGTAATTATGAAAATTTATAATGACGGTGGGCTTCGCCCCAGTCTCATCTAGCAGAAGACCCGTGTGTTGCTATAGGCAAAAGGTGAAAAATACCCCCGCATGCACCATCGAAAGCGTCAAAATCATCTACTTTTTGCCTCTTTGTTGACCATTATGCGGTTCACCGATCTAAGCTCCATCCTGCGGAGACACGATGTTGAGTGAGAGGATGCATCAATGTCGATGGTCGGGCATGCATCTCTCGCAAAAGTGAATTGGAAGTAGATGGCATGCAAGGGTAGGTTGACGACAGCAGCTGGCAGAAACTTCGAATATGGAGCAAGGATAAATAGACAATCGTCATGGTCTCCTTTTCTCTCTTATTACTAACTAACTCATTCAATTTTTCTTACATTTATCAAAAAAACATCTTAAGAAACAAATACCCTTTCCTATTGATTTTAGCTCTAAAGCTTTTTGCTGCCTCAAACTCACTGACCTATATTGAACCATTCAATATATAGCACACCCTTTTTTGGGGAGCGGATATATACTCCTAGAGTCTGTGCCTCCATTTTTCTATGGTTCTCATTGACTGATAACTACACATCAAGTGCACCTTGATACTGGTAGCGACTGGTCGCGCACTCCCACACTCGCTTTTTTATTATAGGGCCAAGATGATACGACCGAAAATAATTCAAACCCTATATCTGCACAACAAGATGTAACAGAACATCCTTTCATTTCATTGATCAAAGCATATTTGTAATCACTCAATTCATAGTTTTGAACATGTCAATGGCAGGACTGACACGTCCAACAATCATACATATGTTGTCAACTCTCCGCTTCGATGGCGGTGGCTAGGTCAACCTAGGTGCTAGGTGAGGAGACCATCATACGCAGTGCCAGTTCCTAGAGGGCATCCGAGGAGGCTGGAGAGGCTTGCCTCAGGCAGGAGCCTAGAGATGTCGTCCTATGCCCGGCAACGCCAGCCACTGCAGCACCTCGCTTGACAACTCAGCATTCTTTAAACAGCCTGAAATGATTCATAGTGTCATTAAAGACTGAAGTAAAGTTTGATTTAAAAGTTTCTTCAATGCTATATTTACCAGTGGTATGAGGAAACCTTAGCAATAAATTAATATGGTCGGTAAGATACATATGGTTTTTCAGTAAGAATTCACCCTTCCAAAGCACGAAACTTGCAGATTGCCACCCATCTTCAGTCACACTTGAGACCAGAGAGACTGAAATTGAAGGCGCTGGAATAGACCTCATCTTCCTGGAGGTAAGAGTTATTCAAGATCTCACTTGCAGGAAGTCTTTCATCTACAGGAGCTAGACAGATTTCTATGAAATTCTACTTGTGTTCCTAACTCTAAGTTATACCTACTGAAGTATTTTAGCAGTAAACATTATGTTAGCGTCAGACTTACATAGTTGCTTTCGAAGAGCAAAACGTTTAACACAGCTGTATTAGCAGGTCAAAAGTAACACCCGTTAACTCCATAATCCTAAATCTCAAGAAAAGACTCACCAAAAAAAGAAATAACATGTAATAAACTGTTACCAGGAGTCCAGCATCGAGGACATCGCCTTTTGAAGAACAAATGCCAAGTGTATGTGAGCTAAATATACTTATACAGATCTAGGGGATACAATGAGACTATGCTTCCAAGCACAGAAAGAAGTACATGATCGGCAATGGCACAAACAAATCTGCACATAGTAAATAACCTCATACAGTATAGACTATACACCAAGGGAAACCGGAACAAAGCGATTCACAAAATGTACAAACTTTACTCTACAGACTCTGCAGGCTATAAAATCAGAACATATATACTCAGGTGCAGGTTCTTCAAAATAACTTCAATTGGTTGCACCTTTGCTCAGATCAAATACAAATAGTAGCTGCATTTGTGTAGAACAAAGAATGAAGCATCCATAGCTTAGCTGCCCTTTGCTTCAGTTAAACAATACGTGCTAGCTTGCTTGATGGTTGTGCCCAAAAAATCCAGAGTGAACAACTCTGAACCTGGCTCTAGCTAAAAGAACAAAGTCATTGGCTTAGGTAAGCTTTACTCAGGTTGCTTGATGGTTGTGCCCGAAAAATTCAGTCAATAACTCTGAACCTGACTCTGGCTAAGTTACAGACACTGTGACATGAGTAGCAACCTGAGTAAAGCTTACCTAAAAGAATAACATCACAGAGGCCTCTCACCAAGGACCCGGGAAGCATGCGTAAAACTGATGCTCCTTTCCATAGCAGAAATATAAGTGAACTGACAATCAACTATTCTAGTCATCCATGCTTATATATAGTATAAAAATATGGTGAGTTCAGAAATTAATCTTTTCTTTAAAACTAAACAAAGACGGAAAAGAAACATACCTGTGCGACCGATCGAATAGGGAAGACATGGCATAATTGTTGTATGCATGTACCCAACAGTGGGCGTTTCAGGCACCCTGCAGGTAATTTTGTTGGACACTTATCCATTAACAGGAGCATCAACAATGGTATGGAGGAAGAACCGTGTCTATGAACAGACCTTGCAATGAATCTCGGTGGAGGCAGCGTCGAGCGCAGAGATTGCGCATGTGACCGCAGACGATGTGAGCACGGCCCAGTTGCAGTGATGCAGGGAGGATGCGAAGGGCAGCGGTGTGCTGCTGGATTGACAAAAGAGGCTGCGAATAGCACAGGGTTCAGCAAGGGGATTGGAATACCCAAGCAACTCATTGTATTGCCAGTGAAGCATTCTGGTGCCGTAAAGTCTAATGCGCCTGCATTTTAACACAATGGTTGTTAGTACACGACTAAAATAATTTTTTAAACAAAGTAACCTGAGAGTATATCCACAGTAAATAGAATAGGTATATTTTCACAGATCCGTAGCTGTCAGAAAAACACAATGTCACACACCTTTGACACTTTGCTTTTTCCATTGATGCAATAATGTCGCCAAACCATATAGTTGCCGATCTTCACTGTTCCATCAGGACTATTTATGAATATATTGTCACACTTTAAGTCGCTATGTATATTCGTTGGCGCCGGACTCTAATGATATTCCAGCCCTGTCAATATCTGCATTGGCCATCGTCTCATAGCTTTCATACCCACTTTCTTGTGCTTCCTACAGAACCTGGTCATTGTTTCAAATTTCAGCAATCAAAATGTATTGAATAGAAGAGCGATAAGACTGAAATCTATCTGTGGTTAATTTTCTAGATGCATTTAAGATGTGCAGCCAATCCCAATCAAATTTCCTTTGCACAAGAACAGACTCCGGTGTAGTTAATACGACACCAAATTAATAAGTACATCAACTTGTAAACAAAATGGGTAATCCATAATAGAATCAGGCAAAGTATTACGAACGCTCCCTGGTAGGAAGAGACATATGAGTGTGCTAAAGAAAAAGGGACATACTGCCTCGCATGCGAGATGTGCAGGGCTCTGTGATGATGTTAACTGTATTCTTGTTCTCACCAACCCATTAGGCGAACAACTCCTGAATGTTCTTGTCCCTCGGTGTCTTCAACAGCTGGATCTCCATACACATTTGTTCTATCTTCTCTGAGGAACCCATGACAGAATCTTCAATCTATTTTTAGCTCCATGTCACCTCATCACCCTCCAGCATATCGAAGGTTTAATAGCTATTGGCACAATATACACTAAGGAACACGTGGTGAGCAATTTCCAGTCTTACATGGCCACTGATAAATTCCAACCCAAAAACGGAACTGAAATGTTTAAACTTGATTAAAAAAACTGGGGTTTATTATAGGCTATAGGTTTGAATTTGGAGTCTGGCAGACATACTAATAATGCAGCAAAGCGAATCAGATGAGCAAAATTAAATACGTTTTCCATGAATTTGTTGAGGTTCACTAAAAGCATGAAATTCATTAGTGGATATTGTAGAATTCAAGCATGAAAGGTCGCACTTCATAGATGATTGGCTGAAATCAAATGTGTGAAATCACACTCTAGACAATGGGTCAATGACACAGATACGTAGAAAAAACATCAGATAGTTCAATTGAAGGATACACTGTGTTGGCCACGGGCGCCTCATGGCTTGGCTCGGCTTGTTCGCCTCCTCCAGAAGCAGGAGGACCTCGCCCAGGCGGGCGTTGCTCCAGTACGCACCTATGCCCGGCTTGGGAGCCCGTGGCCTCGGCGGACCTAGGACGCGCAGGATCCACGACGGCGCTCCCGTACGCTCCTACACCTGGGTTGGGGCTTGGGAGCTCATGGCCTCGCCGGAGTTTCGTCCAGGCTGCGGGGGCACGCACACAGGGCCCATCTCCGTCGAGCACAACTAGTGCATCCGCTTGCGGTCCAGCGCGGCAACCCGCGTTGCTCCGGAGGCGGCGCTCCGGTGGCCGGCCGGCGTGGGGTGGCGGTCCGGCATGGAGATGCAACGACCATGGCTTCCGCTTCCTGTGAAGGGGGAGAGGGAGAGAGGGATGTGAGAAATAGAACCAGAAGAAGGGAGGGAAGAAGGAGAGGAGGGCAGGGCGGCGCGTTGGTCCGGCGGCGGCGCTCTGATGGCCGGCCAGCGCGGGGCGGCGGTCTGGCATGGAGGACCAGGGCCATGGCTTCCGCTTCCTGCGAAGGAGAGAGAGAGGGGGGATGTGAGAAATAGAACAATAGGGAGGGGAAGGAAGAAGGAGAGGAGGGCATGGCAGCGCGTTGGTCCGGCAGCGGAGCTCCGGTGGGCGGCGGCGCGGGGCGGCAGGGAGGCACGGGCGCGAGCCGCCCGCACGTGGAGGCGCTTGTTGCGGTCGGCAGCGGCGGACACGGGCAAATGCGGCAGGGTGTTTTTTGTCAAAACGGTTTTATCATATCCACTTAAACATGACTGCGGGTTCATTTCAAAGTAACATAGGGGCTCTTTCGCAAAAACACCAACCACGTATGACCAGAAGCTATCACTGGTTTATTATTAGGGAAAGATTTACAAAAACAAGAGAGGTCGAGTTCATACCGGCTTCTCTCATCTCAATCAGTCCATCATATATCGTCATTATTGTCTTTCGCTTGCACAACCGAATAGTGTGGATAATAATAATAATGCACGTGCATTGGACTAAGCCTGAATCTGCAAGCATTCAATTCAAGGGAAAAGACAAGGTAATATGGGCTCTTTGTTAGATCAACAATAATGCATATGAGAACCACTCTACATTTTCATTATGGTCTTCTCCTCTCGACCCCCAAAGAAAAAAAATGAAATAAAACTATTTACACGGGAAAGGTCCCAACAAGCAAAAGAAGAATGAGAAATATTTTTGGGTTTTCTTTTTAATTATTACTACTACAGACATGGAAAGTAAACTAGCTAAAAGCTACAACTAATTTTTTTGGTTTTTATTTATTAAGGGTTTTCAAACACACAAGAAGAGGGCTTAAAAGAAAAATAAACTAGCATGGATAATACAATGAAAAAGTATGAGCACCGACAACTGGCATGAGTGTGTGAACATGAATGTAATGTCGGTGAGGGTACTCCCGCAAGCTTAGGCTTTTGGCCTAAGTTGGTCTATTCCCATGGATGGCATGTTGGATATCCGAAGTTGAAGCTGGGGTCGTATTGAGATGCAGCAGCTACTGCCTGAAGAGCTGCAGCCTGGAGGCGAGCTGCCTCCATCCTCCTCTCGTACTCGTTCGCCTCCTCCCTGGTTATAACACATCTCCCTTTTGTCTGAAAGTCAAAGAAAGCAGGAGCAGGGAGAGCAACATGGAAGGTGCACCGTCTGTCAAAGATTAGTCGGTACTGGAGGAACTGATCATTCCTCTCAACAAACTAATGATGAACCATAGCCCCCAAGTTTTATTGTTTATATCCTACTACAACACTCTTGAGAACACTAAGATCGGGAACACACATGTGACATGCCTCATCCTTACCGTTAATGCTTCTACCCACGAAGAGAGAAAAATAATGTATGGTAGGAAAATGAATGCTCCCTAGGGTAGCTTGTGTTATTTCTCTAGATTCCCCACAGTGATACTAGCAAGAAATTCTTTAAATTCAGATTTGCGAGGTTCACTAGCACTACCCCACTACGGGAGTTTACAAGCAGTATTATAATCTTCTAAGTCCATGGTATAAGATTTATCATAAATATCAAATAGGACATTGTGAGAATTGCGCGAGGATGTAAATTTAAACCTTCTCACAAATAATCAGTTAAATAAAGGTATTTCCGGCACTTATCTGATACGAAGCTCTCAAGATTAGCGTTACACACATATGCTTCAAATTCTTCCTTGATGCATGTCTGGACCATGAAATCCTCTGACGGCCATTCACAAGGACGCACTTGAGCCTCCCTTGATAGTTCATTGTCCGGCTCACGTATTGCGGGCCTTGGGCCTTGCTTCTTTGAATAACCACCTTGGTACATTTTCCTAAACATATTTCTTTCTCTGAAAAATTTCTGAAATTTTTAGTGACTCAAAATAAAAGTGAACCAAACTCAACAAAATTGATAGCAACTACTCCTACAAGTGCCTAGAGGCTATATAATGCATTCAAACTACTTTTGACCACATAAATTTGACATGCAAGCTCAAGAACAGGGTCACCTAAGCAGCAAAAATTTGCAATAAATAAAGCACTAGAACAAAAACTAATTGGACCAATGGAGGAGTCACATACCAAAGAATAATCCCCAAAGCAGTTTTCTGAATGGAGCTTTGAGCAAGGAGATCGAGAATGGCAGCAAGATGAGCTAGAACACGGGTTTGAGCCGGTGGAAGATTTTTTCTGGAGGAAGACGAAGTGTATGGGTGCAAGAATAAGTGGAGGGGACCCACATGGGGTCCACGAGGAAGGAGGCGCGCCCAGGGGGTAGGGAGCGCCCTCCACCCTCGTGGGCACACGGTGGGTCCCCCTGATGTGTTCTCAATGCCAATAATTCTTAGATATTCTGGAAAAAAAATCATATTTCATTTTCAGGGCATTTGGAGAACTTTTATTTTGGGTTTTTTTATTGCAAGGATAATTCAGAAAATAAAAAGAAAATACTATTTTTTTACTTTAATTAATATAAATAACAGAAAGTAAAAAGAGGGTACAGAAGGTTGTGCTTTCTAACTTCATCCATCTCATGCTCATCAAAAGGAATCCACTAACAAGGTTGATCAAGTCTTGTTAACAAACTCATTCTGAATCGCATGAAACCGGAGAAATTTTGAATAACAGTAGGTTACCTCAACGGCGATATGCACATCCCCAATAGTAAGAGTATCATATTTCTTCTTGACAGTAGGAAGAGGAAATTCAAATCCTCCAATAGTGATTGTTGGAATTTTTCCAATAGAATTGATACTGTGGACTTGAGGTTGTTTCCTCGGAAAGTGCACCGTATGCTCATTACCATTAACATGAAAAGTGACATTGCTTTTGTTGCAATCAATAACAACCCCTGCAGGATTCGAAAAGGGTCTACCAAGGATAATCGACATACTATCGTACTCGGGAATATCAAGAATAACAAAGTCCGTTAAAACAGTAGCATTTGCAACCACAACAAGCACATCCTCACAAATACCGACAGGTATAGCAGTTGATTTATCAGCCATTTGCAAAGATATTTCAGTAGGTGTCAACTTATTCAAATTAAGTCTAAGATATAAAGAGAGAGGCATAACACTAACACCGGCTCCAAGATCACATAAAGCAGTTTTAACATAGTTTCTTTTAATGGAGCATGGTATAGTTGGTACTCCTGGATCTCCAAGTTTCTTTGGTATTCCACCCTTAAAAGTGTAATTAGCAAGCATGGTGGAAATTTTAGCTTCCGGTATCTTTCTTTTATTAGTAACAATCTCCTTCATGTACTTAGCATAAGGGTTCATTTTAAGCATATCAGTCAAACGCATACGCAAAAAGATAGGTCTAATCATTCCAGCAAAGCGCTCAAAATCCTCATCATCCTTTTTCTTGGATGATTTAGGAGGAAAAGGCATGGGTTTCTGAACCCATGGTTCTCTTTCTTTACCGTGCTTCCTAGCAATGAAGTCTCTCTTATCATAATGTTGATTCTTTGATTGTGGGTTATCAAGATCAACATCAGGTTCAATCTCTACATCATTATCATTGCTAGGTTGAGATCAACATGAACATCATCATTAACATTATCACTAGGTTCATTTTTATTACCAGATTGTGTTTTAGCATCAGAAATAGAAATATCATTGGGATTCTCAAGTGTGTCAACAACAGGTTCACTAGAAGCATGCAAGGTCCTATCATTTTTCTTCTTCTTCTTCTTATAAGAACTAGGTGCATCAACATTAGTTCTTTGAGAATCTTGCTCAATTCTCTTAGGGTGGCCCTTAGGATACAAAGGTTCCTGAGTCATTTTACCCCCTCTAGTCATAAATCTAATAGAATTATCATTTTTCTTATTATTTAATTCATTGGGAAAATCATTCTGAGCATTAAGTACTTGTTCTACTTGAGTGGTAACCATAAAAGCATGTTTACTAATAAGTTTAAGTTCACCTTTAACTCTAGACATATAATCACTCAAGTGTTCAATCATATAAGCATTATGTTTCAATTGTCTACCAGCATAAGCATTGAAGTCTTCTTGCTTAACCATAAAGCCATCAAACTCATCCAAGCATTGGCTAGCAAACTTAGTAGATGGGATTTCACATTTATCAAATCTATAGAGAGAATTTACCTTTACTACCTGTGTCGGGTTATCAAGACCATGTATTTCTTCAATAGGTGGTAAATTCTTAACATCTTTAGCTTTAATACCTTTTTCTTTCATAGATTTCTTTGCCTCTTGCATATCTTCGGGACTAAGAAATAGAATACACCTTTTCTTCAGAGTTGGCTTAGGAGTTGGTTCAGGAAGTGTCCAATCATTTTAATTACTCAACATATTATTAAATAGCAATTCAGCTTGATCAACAGTTCTTTCCCTGAAAACACAACCAGCACAACTATCCAGGTGGTCTCTGGAAGCATCAGTTAGTCTGATACGTCTCCATCGTATCTATAATTTTTAATTGTTCCATGCCAATATTCTACAACTTTCATATACTTTTGGGAACTTTTTATACTATTTTTGGGACTAACATATTGATCCAGTGCCCAGTGCCAGTTCCTGTTTGTTGCATGTTTTTTTGCAGAATATCCATATCAAATAGAGTCCAAACGGAATAAATACTGATGATGATTTTTTTGGAATATATATGATTTTGGGGAAGTAAAATCCACGCGAGACGATGCTCGAGGGGCCCACGAGGTAGGGGGCGCACCCCAGGGAGGAAGGCACGCCCCTGACCCTCGTGGCCACCCCGTAAGGCGGTCGATGCCCTTCTTTCGCCGGAAGAAAGCTAATTTCCGGATAGAGACTGTGTCAAAATTTTAGCCTAATCGGAGTTACAGATCTCCGGGAATATAAGAAACGGTGAAAGGGAAGAATCTGAGAACGCAGAAACAGAGAGAGACAGAGAGACATATCCAATCTCGGAGGGGCTCTTGCCCCTCCTGTTCCATGGAGGCCATGGACCAGAGGGGAAACCCTTCTCCCATCTAGGTAGGAGGTCAAGGAAGAAGAAGAAGAAGAAGGAGGGGGCTCTCTCCCCCTCGCTTCCGGTGGCACCGAAGTGCCACCGGGGGCCATCATCATCACCGCGATCTACACCAACACCTCTGCCATATTCACCAACATCTCCATCACCTTCTCCCCTCTATCTATAGCGGTCCACTCTCCCACAACCCGCTGTACCCTCTACTTGAACATGGTGCTTTATACTTCATATTATTATCCAATGATGTGTTGCCATCCTATGATGTCTGAGTAGATTTTTGTTGTCCTATCGGTGGTTGATGAATTGCTATGATTAATTTAATTTGCTTGTGGTTATGTTGTTGTCCTTTGGTGCCCATCATATGAGCGCGTGCGTGGATCACACCCTAGGGTTAGTTGTATGTTGATAGGACTATGTATTGGAGGGCAAGAGTGACATAAGCTTCAACCTAGCATAGAAATTGATGCATACGGGATTGAAGGGGGACCAATATACCTTAATGCTATGGTTGGGTTTTACCTTAATGAACATTAGTAGTTGCGGATGCTTGCTAATAGTTCCAATCATAAGTGCATAGAATTCCAAGTCAGGGATGACATGCTAGCGGTGGCCTCTCCCACATAATACTTGCTATCGGTCTAGTAAAGTAGTCATTTGCTTAGGGGCAATTTCGCAACTCCTACCACCACTTTTCCACACTCGCTATATTTACTTTATTGTTTCTTTATCTAAACAACCCCTACTTTTTTATTTACGTACTCTTTATTATCTTGCAAACCTATCCAACAACACCTACAAAGTACTTCTAGTTTCATACTTGTTCTAGGTAAAGCGAACGTCAAGCATGCATAGAGTTTCATCGGTGGTTGATAGAACTTGAGGGAATATTTGTTCTACCTTTAGCTCCTCGTTGGGTTCGACACTCTTACTGATCGAAAACTGTTGCGATCCCCTATACTTGTGGGTCATCACTCGTTACAAATTATCCTATCACAAAACTATCTGTTACCACTTATTTCAGTACTTGCAGAGAATACCTTGCTGGAAACCGCTTATCATTTCCTTCTGCTCCTCGTTGGGTTCGACACTCTTACTTATAGAAAGGACTATGATAGATCCCCTATACTTGTGGGTCATCAAGACTCTTTTCTGGGGCCGTTGCCGGGGAGTGAAGCGCCTTTGGTAGGTGGAATTTGGTAAGGAAAAATTTATATAGTGTGCTGAAATTTACTGTCACTTGTTACTATGGAAAGTAATCCTCCGAGGGGCTTGTTCGGGGTATCTTCACCCCGACCAGTAGAGAAAAGAGTTGCTCCTCAACCAACTGAACCTACTGAAAATGAAAATGAAAATAGCTGCTTTGAATTTCCTTCGGCTATGTTAGAAAAACTGCTAGCTAATCCTTTTGCAGGAGATGGAACAATGCATCCTGATGAGCACTTAATATATGTTGATGAAGTTTGTGGATTATTTAAGCTTGCAGGTGTACCCGGAGATGTTGTTAATAAGAAGGTCTTCCCTTTATCTTTGAAGGAAGACGCATTGACATGGTATAGGCTATGTGATGATACGGGGTCATGGAACTACAAACGATTGAAATTGGAATTTCATCAGAAGTTTTATCATATGATTGTGCGCGTGGATCACGCCCTATGGTTAGTTGTATGTTGATAGGACTATGTATTGGAGGGCAAGAGTGACAGAAGCTTCAACCTAGCATAGAAATTGATGCATACGGGATTGAAGGGGGACCAATATATCTTAATGCTATGGTTGGGTTTTACCTTAATGAACATTAGTAGTTGCGGATTGTTGCTAATAGTTCCAATCATAAGTGCATAGAATTCCAAGTCAGGGATGACATGCTAGCAATGGCCTCTCCCACATAATACTTGCTATCGGTCTACTAAAGTAGTCAATTGCTTAGGGGCAATTTCGCAACTCCTACCACCACTTTTCCACACTCGCTATATTTACTTTATTGTTTCTTTATCTAATACAACCCCTACTTTTTATTTATGTAATCTTTATTATCTCGCAAACCTATCCAACAACACGTACAAAGTACTTCTAGTTTCATACTTGTTCTAGGTAATGCGAACATCAAGCGTGCGTAGAGTTGTATCGGTGGTCGATAGAACTTGAGGGAACATTTGTTCTGCCTTTAGCTCCTTGTTGGGTTCGGTACTCTTACTTATCGAAAACTGTTGCGATCCCCTATACTTGTGGGTTATCAAGAGCTTTTTCTGGCGCCGTTGCCGGGGAGCAATAGCGTGGGGTGAATATTCTCGTGTGTGCTTGTTTGCTTTATCACTAAGTAATTTTTATTTGCTGTTCTTAGTTGTTCTCTATCTTTAGTTATGGATATGGAACACGAAATACCAAAAAAATTAGGTGTGCTTGCTACTCATGGAGATGGGGAACCTCCTAAAACCCTCGATGTTGGTTATGTGAAAAATATTATGTACTACTTTAATAATACTGAGAAACCCCATTCAATTATGTAATGGAAGTAACGTTGGATCAACGTGAATACTTTAGGGATTACCGCTTGACACGAAAAGGGAAACTATTATGAGATCAAATTCATATATTGAATTGGTATGCTAGGCAACTATGCTTGAGATATGATTATACTTGTTGCTCTAAGGTGAAGGCTCCACACCTTCCCTTTTCACGTGAATTTAATGATAATGAAACCTTAGCTTCTTATGCTAATGGTATATATGATTACTATGATGTGGAACAAATATAAGAATTTGTTGCTTTTAAGGGTGCTTATGAAATTGGATCTATGTTTAAAGAGTTTGAAGATTTTGATGATGCTGTTTATAGACCTGAAAATTTAGCTATCCTGAAATATTGTTATGAGAATTATGAATACAATTATGAAATTAATGCACTTATTAAGAAAGTCTCCGCTGTCCAAGAAGAGACTAATATTTTGCAGGAATCTATGGAAGAAGAAGTTGATGAAACCGTGAGCTCATTGGATGAAAAAGATGAGGAGGAGAGCAAAGAACAAAAAGAGGAAGAGCGGATTAGCTACCCGTGCCCACCTTCTAATGAGAGTAACTCTTCAACTCATACATTGTTTAATTCC
Source organism: Triticum aestivum (assembly GCF_018294505.1). Lineage (NCBI taxonomy): Eukaryota > Viridiplantae > Streptophyta > Magnoliopsida > Poales > Poaceae > Triticum > Triticum aestivum. The sequence continues at coordinate 55,053,486 of NC_057800.1, forward strand.
CCTTCGTGCTTACCGAAGGATGATTGTTATGATCCCGTTGATTCTTTTGAAATATCCCTTTTTGATGATGCTTGCTATGCTTGTGGCCAAGATGCCAATATGAATTATACTTATGGATATGAACTTGCTATAGTTCCTTATGTTAAACATGAAATTGTTGCTACTGCACACCACACATGATAGTCCTATTATATTTTTGAATTCTCCCGACTACACTATATCGGAGAAGTTTGCCCTTATTAAGGATTATATTGATGGGTTGCCTTTTTATCATTGCACATGATGATTTTGATGAATATAATATGCATGTGCTTGCTGCTCCTACTTGCAATTATTATGAGAGAGGAACAACATCTCCGCCTCTTTATGTTTCCAATACGATAAAATTGCAAGAAACTATTTATACTATGCATTGGCCTTTACTATGTGTGCATGAATTGTTCTTTTATGACATGCCGATGCATAGGAAGAGAGTTAGACTTCGTCATTACATGATATATGTTACTTTGTGCTCACTACTAAATTACAAATCATTGCTAATTAAAATTGGCTTTGATATACCTTGGGATCCGGGTGTATTCATTACTTGAGCACTATATGCCTAGCTTAATGGCTTTAAAGAAAGCGCTGCCAGGGAGACAACCCGGAAGTTTTAGAGAGTCATTTATTTCTGTTGTGTGCTTTTATAAAGTTTAAGAATAAAAATAATGTGCCAAGGTTTGCCTTTAGGATGTTTACATTTGCTTGATGGTTTGTACGGTGCAGGACAGAAACTTTGGCTGTAGTGCGAGATTTTACACTTTTAGCTGGAACGTCAAATGGCTCTGATTCTTTTTGCACTGTCTTCCTATAATTTTTTTTTTATTTTTACTAATTTTTGTAGAGTTTTTCAAGTATCATAAGTATGGTGAATGTTCAGATTATTACAGACTGTTCTGTTTTAGACAGATTCTGTTTTTGAAGCATAGTTTGCTTGTTTTGATGAAACTATCAATTTATATTAGTGGATTAAGCCATGAAAAAGTTATATTAAAGTAGACACAGTGAAAAAATAAAATATGAATTGGTTTTCAACAGTACTTAGAGTAGTGATTTGCTTTATTATACTAACGGATCTTACCGAGTTTTCTGTTGAAGTTTTGTGTGGATGAAGTGTTCGATGATCGAGAAGGTCTTGATGTGAGAAGAAGGAAGAGAGGCAAGAGCTCAAGCTTGGGGATTCCCGAGGCACCCCAAGTAAATATTCAAGGAGACTCAAGCGTCTAAGCTTGGGGATGCCCTGGAAGGCATCCCCTCTTTCTTCAACAAGTATCGGTATGTTTTCGGATTCGTTTTGTTCATGCGATATGTGCAATCTTGGAGCGTCTTTTGCATTTAGTTTTCATTTTTCTTTTATGCACCATGCTGGTATGAGATAGTCCTTGGTTGATTTATAGAATGCTCTATGCACTTCACTTATATCTTTTTAGTATGGCTTTATAGAATGCTTCATGTGCTTCACTTATATCATCTGAAGTTTGGATTGACTGTTTCTCTTTACATAGACAACCGCCATTTGTACAATGCTCTTTTGCTTCACTTATATTTGTTAGAGCGTGGGCATATCTTTTGTAGAAAGAATTAAACTCTCTTGCTTCACTTATATCTATTTAGAGAGATGACATGAATTGGTCATTCACATGGTTAGTCATAAAATCCTACATAAAACTTGTAGATCACTGAATATGATATGTTTGATTCCTTGCGATAGTTTTGCGATATAAAAATGGTGATATTAGAGTCATGCTAGTGGGTAGTTGTGGATTGTAGAAATACTTGTGTTGAGGTTTGTGATTCCCGTAGCATGCACGTATGGTGAACCGTTATGTAACGAAGTTGGAGCATGAGGTATTTATTGATTGTCTTCCTTCTGAGTGGCGGTCGGGGACGAGTGATGGTCTTTTCCTACCAATCTATCCCCCTAGGAGCATGCGCGTAGTACTTTGTTTTGATGACTAATAGATTTTTGCAATAAGTATGTGAGTTCTTTATGACTAATGTTGAGTCCATGGATTATACGCACTCTCACCCTTCCATCATTGCTAGCCTCTCTAGTATCGCGCAACTTTCGCCGGTACCATATACCCTCCTTATGCCTTCCTCAAAACAGCCACCATACCTACCTATCATGGCATTTCCATAGCCATTCTGAGATATATTGCCATGCAACTTCCATCATCATCATATACATGACTTGAGCATTCATTGTCATATTGCTTTGCATGATCGTAAGATAACTAGCATGGTGTTTTTATGGCTTGTCTGTTTTTTGATGTCATTGCTACGCTAGATCATTGCACATCCCGATACACTGCCGGAGGCATATAGAGTCATATGCTTGTTCTAGATATCGAGTTGTAATATTGAGTTGTAAGTAAATAAAAGTGTGATGATCATCATTATTAGAACATTGTCCCATGTGAGGTTATCAAAATAAAAGTGGCCAAATAAGCCCCACAAAAAAAGAGTGAGGCCAAAGAAGCCTAAAAAAAGAAAAAGAAGAAAAAGAAAAAAATGAGAGAAAAAGAGAGAAGGGGCAATGTTACTATCCTTTTTCCACACTTGTGCTTCAAAGTAGCACCATGTTCTTCATATAGAGAGTCCCTTGAGTTATCACTTTCATATACTAGTGGGAATTTTCATTTTAGAACTTGGCTTGTATATTCCAACGCGGGCTTCCTCAAATGCCCTAGGTCTTCATGAGCAAGAAAGTTGGATGCACACCCACTTAGTTTCAGTTAGAGCTTTCATATACTTATAGCTCTAGTGCATCCGTTGCATGGCAATCCCTACTCACTCACATTGATATCTATTGATGGGCATCTCCATCGCCCGTTGATATGCCTAGTTGATGTGAGACTATCTTCTCCTTTTTGTCTTCTCCACAACCACCATTCTATTCCACCTATAGTGATATGTCCATGGCTCACGCTCATGTATTGCGTGAAAGTTGAAAAGGTTTTGAGAACGTCAAAAGTATGAAACAATTGCTTGGCTTGTCATCGGGGTTGTGCATGATGTGAGTATTTTGTGTGGTGAAGATGGAGCATAGCCAGACTATATGATTTTGTAGGGATAACTTTCTTTGGCCTTGTTATTTTGAAAAGACATGATTTCTTTATTAGTAGGCTTGAAGTATTATTGTTTTATGTCAACTGATAGACTATTGCTTTGAATCACTCGTATCTTAATATTCATGCCATGATTAGACATATGATCAAAATTATGCTAGGTAGCATTCCACATCAAAAATTATCTTTTTTATCATTTACCTACTCGAGGACGAGCAGGAATTAAGCTTGGGGATGCTGATACGTCTCCGACGTATCTATAATTTTTGATTATTCCATGCCAATATTCTACAACTTTCATATACTTTTGGCAACTTTTTATACTATTTTTGGGACTAACATATTGATCCAGTGCCTAGTGCCAGTTCCTGTTTGTTGCATGTTTTTTGTTTCGCGGAATATCCATATCAAACGGAGTCCAAACGGAATAAAAACTGACGGAGATTTTTTTCGGAATATATATGATTTTTGGGAAGAAAAATCCACGCGAGACGATGGTCGAGGGGCCCACGAGGTAGGGGGCGCGCCCTAGGGAGGCAGGCGCGCCCCTGACCCTCGTGGCCACCTCGTAAGGCGGTTGATGCCCTTCTTTGACCGCAAGAAAGCAAATTTCCGGATAAAGATCGTGTCAAAATTTCAGCCCAATCGGAGTTACGGATCTCCGAGAATATAAGAAACGGCGAAAGGGAAGAATCTGAGAACGCAGAAACAGAGAGAGACAGAGAGACAGATCCAATCTCAGAGGGGCTCTCGCCCCTCCCGTGCCATGGAGGTTAAGGAAGAATAAGAAGGAGGGGGGCTCTCTCCCCCTCGCTTCCGGTGGCACCGAAGTGCCACCGGGGGCCATCATCATCACCGCGATCTACACCAACACCTCCGCCATCTTCACCAACATCTCCATCACCTTCTCCCCTCTATCTATAGCGGTCCACTCTCCCGCAACCCGCTGTACCCTCTACTTGAACATGGTGCTTTATGCTTCATATTATTATCCAATGATGTGTTGCCATCCTATGATGTCCGAGTACATTTTCGTTGTCCTATCGGTGGTTGATGAATTGCTATGATTGATTTAATTTGCTTGTGGTTATGTTGCTATCCTTTGGTGCCCACCATATGATTGCGCGCGTGGATCACACCCTAGGGTTAGTTGTATGTTGATAGGACTATGTATTGGAGGGCAAGAGTGACAGAAGCTTCAACCTAGCATAGAAATTGATGCATACGAGATTGAAGGGGGACCAATATATTTTCATGCTATGGTTGGGTTTTACCTTAATGAACGTTAGTAGTTCAGGATGCTTGCTAATAGTTCCAATCATAAGTGCATAGAATTCCAAGTCAGGGATGACATGCTAGCAGTGGCCTCTCCCACATAATACTTGCTATCGGTCTAGTAAACTAGTCAATTGCTTAGGGGCAATTTCGCAACTCCTACCACCACTTTTCCACACTTGCTATATTTACTTTATTGTTTCTTTATCTAAACAGCCCCTACTTTTTATTTACGTAATCTTTATTATCTTGCAAACCTATCCAACAACATGTACAAAGTACTTCTAGTTTCATACTTGTTCTAGGTAAAGCGAACATCAAGCATGCGTAGAGTTGTATCGATGGTCGATAGAACTTGAGGGAATATTTGTTCTGCCTTTAGCTCCTCGTTGGGTTCGACACTCTTACTTATCGAAAATTGTTGCGATCCCCTATACTTGTGGGTTATCATAGTCCATTATAAAAGATATCAAGTATTTCATTTTTCTTGAGAGGATGATCAGGCAAAGCATTAAGTAATTGGAGAAGCCTCCCACAAGCTTGTGGGAGACTCTCTTCTTCAATTTGCACAAAATTATATATTTCCCTTAAGGCAGCTTGTTTCTTATGAGCGGGGAAATATTTAGCAGAGAAGTAATAAATCATATCCTGAGGACTACGCACACAACCAGGATCAAGAGAATTAAACCATATTTTAGCATCACCCTTTAATGAGAACAGAAACAACTTAAGGATATAATAGTATCGAGTTTTCTCATCATTAGTGAACATGGTGGCTATATCATTTAATTTAGTAAGATGTGTCACAACAGTTTCAGATTCATAGCCATAAAAAGGATCAGATTCAACCAAAGTAATTAATTCAGGATCGACAGAGAAATCGTAATCCTTATCGGAAATAAAGATAGGTGAAGTAGCAAAAGTAGGGTCATATTTCATTATAGCATTCAAGGATTTTTCTTTAAGCTTAGATAATAATTTCTTAAGATTAGATCTACCATTGCAAGCTAAGAAGTCTCTAGCGGTTTCTTCATCCATAACATAACCCTCAGGCACAACAGGTAATTCATATATAGGGGGAGAATCTTGATCATCACTTTCATCAATATTATCAGTTTCAATAATTTCATTCTCTCTAACCCTAGCAAGTTGTTCATCAAGAAATTCACCTAATGGCACAGTATTATCAAGCATAGAAGTAGTTTCATCATAAGTATCATGCAAAGCAGAAGTGGCATCATCAATAACATGCGACATATCAGAATGAATAGCAGGAGTAGGTCTCGCAAGTTTACTCAAAACAGAAGGTGAATCAAGTGCAGAGCTAGATGGAAGTTCCTTACCTCCCATCGTAGTTGAGGGAAAAATCTTGGTTCTTTTATCTTTCAAGTTCTTCATAGTGATCAGCAGATATAAATCCCAAGTGACTCAAAGAATAGAGCTATGCTTCCCAGCAACGGCGCCAGAAAATAGTCTTGATAACCCACAAGTATAGGGGATCCCAAAAGTTTTTGAGGGTAGAGTATTCAACCCAAATTTATTGATTCGACACAAGGGGAGCCATAGAATATTCTCAAGTATTAGCAGTTGAGTTGTCAATTCAACCACACCTGGAAACTTAATGTCTGCAGCAAAGCATTTAGTAGCAAAGTAATATGATAATAGCGGTAACGGTAGCAAAAGTAATAGTTTTGGTTTTATAGTGATTGTAACAGTAGCAACGGAAAAGTAAATAAGCAAAGAACAATATGTGAAAATCTCGTAGGCAATGGATCATTGATGGATAATTATGTCGGGTGCGATTCCTCATGCAATAGTTATAACATAGGGTGACACGGAACTAGCTCCAGTTCATCAATGTAATGTAGGCATGTATTCCGAATATAGTCATACGTGCTTATGGAAAAGAACTTGCATGACAATGTTTGTCCTACCCTCCCGTGGCAGCGGGGTCCTATTGGAAACTAAGGGATATTAAGGCCTCCTTTTAATAGAGTACCGGACTAAAGCATTAACACTTAGTGAATACATGAACTCCTCAAACTACGGTCATCACCGGTAAGTATCCCGATTATTGTCACTTCGGGGTTAGCGGATCATAACACATAATAGGTGACTATAGACTTGCCATATAGGATCAAGAACTCACATATATTCATGAAAACATAATAGGTTCAGATCTGAAATCATGGCACTCGGGCCCTAATGACAAGCATTAAGCATAGCAAAGTCATAGCAACATCAATCTCAGAACATAGTGGATACTAGGGATCAAACCCTAACAAAACTAACTCAATTACATGATAAATCTCATCCAACCCATCACCGCCCAGCAAGCCTACAATGGAATTACTCACGCACGGCAGTGAGCATCATGAAATTGGTGATGGAAGAAGGTTGATGATAACGATGGCGACGAATTCCCCTCTCCGGAGCTCCAAACGGACTCCAGATCAGCCCTCCCGAGAGAGATTAGGGCTAGGCGGCGGCTCCGTATCGTAAAACACGATGAATCCTTCTCCTTGATTTTCTCCTCGAACATGAATATATGAAGTTGGAGTTGAGGTCGGTGGAGCGTCAGGGGGCCCACGAGGCAGGGGGCACGCCCAGGGGGGTAGGTGCGCCCCCACCCTCGTGTACAGGGTCTGGGCCCCCCGACGTTGATTCTTTCGCCAATATTTTTTATATATTCCAAAAATAATCTCCATTGATTTTCAAGTCATTCCGAGAACTTTTATTTCTGCACAAAAATAACACCATGGCAATTCTGCTGAAAACAACGTCAGTCCGGGTTAGTTCCATTCAAATCATGCAATTTAGAGTCCAAAACAAGGGCAAACGTGTTTGGAAACGTAGATACGTTGAGACGTATCAAGTGGACATATGGGAACTTGACTACGGACATGATTTTAAGGTCCCTTTGTTTAATTGCAAATGGGTCAATCTGTCAGGAGGCGGGATACAGGTAAACCCACAGTATGGAATGACAACAGTGGATCTGAACGATCTTGGGTACACAGAAGAACCATTCGTCCTAGCCAATGATGTGGCACAAGTTTTCTATGTGAAGGACATGTCTACCAAACGGAGAAAAAGAAAAGATAAGGAAGCGAACACATCATACGATGAGCCAAAGTGCCACATAGTTCTTTCAGGAAAAAGAGACATCGTGGGAGTGGAGGGCAAGACAGACATGCCCGAAGAATATGAAAAGTTTCATGAAATTCCTCCCTTCAAAGTCAAGGCTGACTCAAGCACCCTGTTAAACGATGAAGATTATCCATGGTTACGACGCAATTAGCAAAGGACACAAGCGAACAAAAAGTGAATACTTTCTCTCCACAACTATTATGATGATGCCTTTGATATAGAATATCCATGTAACAGACGAGTTTCCGTATGAAACCCTCATACTTCGAAAGAGATTGTCCATTTTGTACATGAAGTGCATCCAATTTTTGTCGTAACCCTCTCAAATTTTTAGCACATGCTATTTGGGTGAAATGATGATACCATGCCAACTTTAAACCTTTTCAGAGTTCATTTGTAGTGCTTTTCATTTTCAGGGTCATATAGCTAAAAAACAGTAAATGCATGAAAAATAACAAATGAAGTCAGAAAGGGTTGAAAATTGATGATGTGGCTTTGAATGGTGCATTTTGAACACACACAAATTTTGGAGTTCAAATAAGTTCAAAAAACGAAATCCCTTTGTAACAGATGAGTTTTCGTCCGAAACTCTGATACTTCGAAAGAGATTGTCCGTTTTGTACATGAAGTGCATTCAGTTTTTGCCGTAACCCTCTCAACTTTTTAGCATATGCTATTTTGGCGAAATGATGATACCATGCCAACTTTCATCCTTTTCAGAGTTCATTTCTAGTGCTTTTCATTTTCAGGGTCATATAGCTCAAAAAATCACTAAATGCATGAAAAATAAAAAATGAAGTCACAAAAGGGTTGAAAATTGATGATGTGGCTTTGAATGGTGCATTTTGAACACACAAATAGTCTGGAGTTCAAATAAGTTCAAAAAAAATGAAATCCCTTTGTAATAGATGAGTTTTCGTCCCAAACCCTGATACTTCGAAAGAGATTGTCCGTTTTGTACACGAAGTGCATCGAGTTTTTGCCGTAACCCTATCAACTTTTTAGCACATGCTATGTGGGTGAAATGATGATATCATGCCAATTTTCAACCTCTTCAGAGTTCATCTGAAGTGCTTTTCAATTTTAGGGTCATTTAGCTCAAAGAATGAACTAATATAAAAAAGAATGGAAAACTTTTATGAAACTCTAATAGCAAAAATAATAAACTAAAAGAATGGACTAGAAATGATAGGTGGGAACCCGATGAACGAGTTCACGCCCGAGGGTGGCCCGATCTTCACGTCGTAGGATCGAATCGGGAGGGATAACTAGCTGCAAGCAGCCGGGATAACTAGCTTTATACCTGCCAAGGTTGGATGCAACCCGTACGTTGGGGATGGCTGACCGAAGCTACAATAACTCCAACCCGCTGTCCGAACAATCACAGAACCACAAACCGGGACTAATCCACACAAAACGGCCGGAACCATAGAACACGAACTAGGGGGAACCAGAGGCTCCTTCTCGCGAATCCGAATGAACTCACAAGAGCAAAGGTGGCAAGATCTCTCGGATCTCTCTAGCAGTCTTGCTGCATAAGCTTGTAGCTGAACGGTTTGACAAAAGGTTGTCTAGAGGATGCGGGAGATGGGGTTTTATAGCAGGGACAACCCCCCTTAGCTAGGTGTGAAAATGATTTCAAAAGTAAGCAGGTTTTCCTGGCTTTCTTGGGTGAATAAGCAGTCAACTTTGGGAGTTGTTGCAGAGCTCCTCGGAAATTCGCGAAGTATTGACAGCCTGGACACCTTCCACGAGAATGACTAGAACTTTTGACTCACAACTCCAAATGATGTGAGGTTTTTTGAATTGGAAAGATAATTTGATGTAGCTTCTATTGATGTACCCCTATGGCCCCGTATCTCCATCACATGGGTGTGCCACACCAAAACATCAAAGGTAAAAACTGATAGCATCAACTTCACTTGCAACTTGTTTTCTCCAAACTTGTTCCTCCAAAGCGGTTGCTTCAAGAGCTCATAGGTTGTTGGATTTCTTCCATGTTATACCTAAGTTCAACCAACAACAATAGAGATGAAAGCATAGTTGTGTCATCAAGGTTACAAGGTAAACTTATGTTAGCGTTCACCTGGTCACTTATTTGTTTGGCGCGACTTCTTGTGATTGGACATATAATTGTTGGAGACTTGTCGATGGTTGTGGTGTCCTCATCGTCCTCCCCCTCTTGAAGAGGAGTCGTCCTTGACTCTGATGGTACAAAGTATAGAGAGAGGTCGGACACATTGAAAGTTGGACTAACACCATAATCCATCGGAAGGTCAATCTTGTAGGCATTGTCATTGATCTTCGCAAGAACTTTGAATGGACCATCTCCACGTGGCTGCAACTTGCATTTGCGTTGATCTGGGAAACAATCCTTCCGTAGGTGTACCCACACAAGATCACCTTCTTCAAACAACACCTTCTTTCTTCCCTTGTTTGCTCGTTTTGCATATTGTTCAGTCATCTTCTCAATATTTTCCTTGGTCTTCTCATGAATTTTCTTCACGAAGTCAACACGCTTACTTGCATCAAGATTGGTTCGCTCCTATAATGGTAAAGGCAAAAGATCTATGGGAGCATCAGGTTTGAAACCATAAACAATTTCAAAAGGACAAAATTTAGTGGTCAAATGTACTGCCCTGTTGTATGCAAACTCCACGTGGGGGAGACATTCTTCCCACATCTTCAATTTTTTTTCTTTAAAACTGCTCTCAGCATCATGGATAGCGTGCGGTTGAAAACTTCAGTTTGTCCATCCGTTTGTGGGTGGCATGTAGTGGAAAAGAGAAGCTTTGTCCCTAGCTTTGCCCACAACGTTTTCCAAAAATAGCTCAGAAACTTGGTGTCACGATCTGAAACAATAGTTCGTGGTACTCCATGTAGCCGCACGATTTCCCTAAAAAACAAATCAGCAATGTGTGAAGCATCATCGCTCTTATGACATGGGATAAAACGAGCCATCTTGCTAAACCTATCGACCACCACAAAAACTGAATCGCTCCCCCTCTTAGTGCGTGGTAATCCAAGAACAAAATCCATAGAAATATCTTGCCAAGGTGTACTAGGAATGGATAAGGGCGTATAAAGTCCATGAGGGTTTAAACGTGACTTAGCTTTGCGGCAAATCTCACAACGTAGTATGTAGCGCTCAACATCACGCCTCATCCTTGGCCAAAAGAAATGGTCAGTCAGCACACTCTCAGTTTTCTTTGCTCCAAAATGTCCCATGAGACCACCAGCATGAGCCTCCTGCAAAAGCAACAAACGAACAGAGCAATCTGGGATGCACAATTTGTTAGCTCGAAACAAGAATCCATCATGCAAGTGAAACTTTTCCCAACCTTTCCCCTCACTACACTTTGAGTGTGGTTCTGCAAAATATGGGTCATTGGCATACAATTCTTTGATGCTTTGAAGCCCAAGAATTTTAGTATCAAGTTGTGACAGTAAAATATGGCGTCTAGACAAAGCATCAGCAACAACATTATCTTCTCCTTTCTTGTACTTGACAATATAGGGAAAAGATTCTACGAATTCACTCCATTTTGCATGTCTATGGTTCAATTTTTGTTGACCCCTAAGGTGCTTTAAAGATTCATGGTAGGAATGTATCACAAATTCTTTAGGACACAAATAATGTTACCATGTTTCCAAAGATCTCACAAGTGCATATAATTCTTTGTCATAAACTAAATAATATAGAGTTGGGCCACATAGCTTCTCACTAAAATATGCAATAGGCCTGCCTTCTTGCATTAGTACGCCTCCAATACCAACACCACTTGCATCACATTCAATTTCAAAAGTCTTACCAAAGTTGGGTAGCGCAAGCAATGGTGCAGATGTCATTTTTTCTTTCAGCTCTTGGAAGGCCTTCTCTTGTGCATTTGCCCACTTGAAGGGAACATATTTCTTGGTTAGCTCATTCATTGGGGCAGCAATGGTGCTGAAGTCCTTCACAAACCGACGGTAGAAACCAGCAAGGCCAAGAAAGCTTCGTACTTGGCTTACATTTTGTGGAGGCATCCACTCACGGATGGCCTTGACCTTCTCCTCATCTACCTCCACACCTTGACCTGAAACAACAAAGCCAAGAAACACAACTTTTTCTATGCAAAATGTGCACTTTTCCTTGTTAGCATATAATTTCTCCTCTCTTAGGACAGCAAGCACACACCGAATGTGTTCAACATGTTCATCCAAAGTTTTGCTATAAATCAGGATGTCATCAAAGTAAACAACCACAAACTTTCCAATGAACATTCTAAGCACATGATTCATTGATCTCATGAAAGTACTAGGTGCATTTGTCAATCCAAATGGCATAACTAACCACTCATACAAACCAGATTTTGTTTTGAAAGCAGTTTTCCATTCATCACCCTCTCTCATTCTAATTTGATGGTAGCCACTTCGCAACTCAATTTTAGAAAAGATGGTGGCGCCACTAAGTTCATCAAGCCTAGGTATGGGGTGCCTATACCTCACGGTGATGTTGTTAATAGGCCTACAATCACAACACATTTGGGAAGATCCATCTTTTTTTGGCACTAAAAGAACGGGTACAACATAAGGAGAGAGACTTTCCCTTACATAACCTTTGTTTAGTAGGCCTTCAACTTGTCGCTGAATCTCCTTGGTTTCCTCCAGATTTGTGCGGTATGGTGGTCGGTTCGGCAATGGGGCTCTTGGAACCAAATCAATTTGGTGTTCAATGCCTCTTTGTGGTGGCAGCCCTGGTGGTATCTCCTCGGGGAACACATCTTCATACCCCTGCAAAATTTCAACAACAACACTAGGAGTGGTGGAGGTTAATTCATTAGTAGAAAGAAAATTGTCCTTGTACAAAAGTACAAAGAACACGGAATTGGGTTCTCTCAACTCTCTCATGTCCCTTTTCCTAGCCATCACAACTAATCCCTGTTTTTCCCATGTCTTGGTCAATTTAAGCTGTGGGGTTTTATTTGGCTTTGGATTCTCTCGCTCACTATGTTGGTGGATGTCACTCAATTGTTTCTCGCTCACTCTCTCTTTCTTTTTCAGATCATCCATCAATATTTCTTTGGGTGTCAAAGGGAGCAAAGATATGCGCTCTCCCTCATATTGGAATGAGAGACGATTAGTACGGCCGCTGATTTGCACATCATGATCATACAACCAAGGTCTTCCCAACAGCAATTGGCATGCTTGCATTGGCACCACGTGACATTCCACTTGATCCCGGTACTTCCCAATGGAAAATTGAACGGTGACAATGTTGCTTACTCGAAGTGTACCACAATCATTGAGCCATTGCATCTTATATGGACTTGGGTGCCTTCTTTGTTTCAGTCCCAACTTCTCTACCAAATCTGAACTTGCAATGTTGTTGCAACTGCCATTGTCAACAATAATTCTGCAAACCTTGTCCTTGATTGTGCCACGGGTGTGAAAAATATTATGTCACTGCCCTTTCTCTTCTCTAGCTGCATTAACACTAAGCACACGACGAGAAACAAAGCAATCTCCCATGTCGGCCTGAATATCACAACCACTCTTCTCGCCCTCGTCATCCTCATGATCACTCGATGCTCCATTATCTTCATGCTCACTCTCAAATTCCCATTCACCTTGTTCATTCACAAAGAGAACTCTCTTGTTTCGACATTCAGAAGAAATGTGACCATGACCTTTGCACTTCCAACACTCAATATCCCGGCTTCGAGATGATGGTACAGCCGTGGGGTTAGAGGTACTTCCAGCAGCAGAAGGAGCACGCTTGTCCACATTCCTAGGGGCTAGTGATGATGCCGATGAAGCCGCTGTTCGTCAGGTGGTAGTAGGGTGTGAAGTATGCTGAAACTGAGAACCACCATGAGAGGCACTTGGCTGCAACCTTTGCCATGGTGTGGTGGTGCGGTTATGAGATATCCGTCCATGACCACTCCGCTGCACCTTCCTCTCCGTGCGCTTTGCTTGCTCCAAAATATCTTGTAGAGTGTTATAGGGAAACATCTCCACAAAATCAGAAATTTCATTGTCGAGACCATGCAAAAATCTTTCCATCTTTGACTCCTCATCTTCATGAATACGAGCACGAACCCACAACAATTTCATCTCTTTATAGTACTCATCCACCGTGCGCGTACCTTGGCTGAGACACTGCAATCTTTTTCGGAGATCTCTTTGATATTGTGAAGGAACAAACCTTCGCCTCATGGCTTGTTTCATCTCTTCCCAAGTGTCAATGTGATTACAGCCTAGCGGCAGTTAATTTTCTTGTAGTTGATTCCACCAAGTGAGTGCATAACTAGAAAACTCAACACAAGCAAGGTTTACTCTTTTCGGATCTGCAAGGTTATGGATACGAAAAATCTGATCACACTGCTCTTCCCAATCAAAATATGCATCGGGGTCTTCCTTTCCTGTGAACTTGGGGATATGCAACTTGATTCTTGCTATGTCATCTCGACCATCTCGATCACGACGTTCTGCACGACGCCCATCTTTAGCAGCACGACGGTATGGGACACCATCATAATCATCAAAATCATCTCCATGACCACGAGCAACACGCTCATGAGGGTCATAGTAGTGCCCACGAGGACCATGCCCTCGCCCTCGAAGTTGTCCTCCTCGCTGCCCTCCATGAGCAGCAACACCACGCCCACGAGCAGCAGCCACATGTCCACCATGGCTATTGTTATCATCCTCCATGTCGCCATCCACATCAGCATGCACGGAATTTTCATCCCCAACTTCCTCAAGTGGGTCAATATGGTGTTGTCGGTGTCGAACCCTATCGCCACCTGTTGGAGGTTGTTTGTGAAACATCCTTCCAAGGTCTCGAACCATGTTCTGTAATTCCTGAAAATCAGCACGTGTGACCGGGGCATCTTCTTTCCCATGGTTTTCTCCATGAACACTCGATCTAGATCCTGCCATGTTAGTAAGGCCAAAAGTGGAATATGATAATTTTGTGGAATCACACAACCTCACCTCTTACTCACCAAAGTTCTAATGAGTTCACATTAGATTGTGCTTCTCCCGGATGTGTTAAAGCGATTGAAAGACAGGGATCAAAGAACTAGCTTCGGTTTTGGTGGAGCTCGGTGGGGTAAACAAAAAGGGGCTTGTGCTGAAATCAAGTTGATGCAAACCAAGAAAAATATGTGGATGGATTTTCTGCACCTTTGCACCAAGATTGAAAAACACAACACACAAGCTTCTGAAATTTTTTCTGTCAAGCTGAAACTTTTGGATCTTACACAAGACTTTCTTTCTCTCTCTTGACTTTTTTCCACTCTTTTTTTCTCTCTTTGATTTTTTTTCCACTCTTTTTTTTCTCTCTTTTTCCAAAGCACAACAACCAAATCTGAAAGCAATTATGAAGATGAACTTGGTGCAGATCTAAAAGATGAAGAACATGCAAGGTATGCAACAACAAGATCTCAGCACCAACAAGGCTTGGATATATTTTTGGTGGGGCTTTGGACTTCTAGAACAGAAAATATAGCATGAAAAACACTCGATCTAAAGGAATGATAGCAAGATAAAGTTGGATAACAGATCCTACCGTGTCAACGAAAGCTCTGATGCCAGATGATAGGTGGGAACCCGATGAACGAGTTCATGCCCGAGGGTGGCCCGATCTTCATGTCGTAGGATCGAATCGGGAGGGATAACTAGCTGCAAGCAGCCGGGATAACTAGCTTTATACCTGCCAAGGTTGGATGCAACCCATACGTTGGGGATGGCTGACCGAAGCTACAAGAACTCCAACCCGCTGTTCGAACAATCACAGAACCAAAAACCGGGACTAATCCACACAAAACGGCTGGAACCGTAGAGCACGAACTAGGGGGAACCAGAGGCTCCTCGCGAATCCGAATGAACTCACAAGAGCAAAGGTAGCAAGATCTCTCGGATCTCTCTAGCAGTCTTACTGCATAAGCTTGTAGCTGAATGGTTTGACAAAGGTTGTCTAGAGGATGGGGGAGATGGGGTTTTATAGCAGGGACAACCCTCCTTAGCTAGGTGTGAAAATGGTTTCAAAAGTAAGCAGGTTTGCCTGGAGTGAATAAGCAGTCAACTTTGAGAGTTGTTGCAGAGCTCCTCAGAAATTCGTGAAGTCTTGACAGCCTGGACACCTTTGACGAGAATGACTAGAACTTTTGACTCACAACTCCAAATGATGTGAGGTTTTTTGCATTGGAAAGATAATTTGATATAGCTTCTGTTGATGTACCCCTATGGCACCGTATCTCCATCACATGGGTGTGCCACACCAAAACATCATAGGTAAAAACTGACAGCATCAGCTTCACTTGCAACTTATTTTCTCCAAACTTGTTCCTCCAAAGCAGTTGCTTCAAGAGCAAATAAGTTGTTGGATTGCTTCCATGTTATACCTAAGTTCAACCAACAACAATGGAGATGAAAGCATAGTTGTGTCATCAAGGTTACAAGGTAAACTTATGTTAGTGTTCACCTGGTCACTTATTTGTCTGGCGCGACTTCTTGTGATTGGACCTATAATTGTTGGAAACTTGTCGATGGTTGTGGTGTCCTCATCAAGAAAACTTTAATGAAACTCTAATAGAAAAAAGAATGAACTGGAAAACTTTAATGAAACCCTAATAGCAAAAGGAATCAACTAAAAAGCTTTTATAAACCTCTAGTATTATTGAAACTAAAATTATATAAAATTTATGCAACTAAAATTATCAAAGCATTTTGTGTTCAAAACATTATAAGA
>NC_057800.1:55070333-55074815 GCF_018294505.1 Triticum aestivum
AATAAACTTTAATAAATTAAATAAGTAGAAGTAGAAGTAAAATAAAATAAAATAATTTTAATAAAATAAATAAGTAGAAACAAAATAAACTTTAATAATGAAAAATAAATAAACTTTAATATAATAAATAAAAATAGCAACAATAAGTATTTTGTTGTAAGTAGAAACAAAATAAAATAAATAAAGCAACAAAGAAAACAAAAAATGCCATCTACTGTGTCACCACAGCGTGAATACGAATAGAAACTCAAACATGGGCCAGGATTCAAGCCCGCAACAGGCCTAGTAGGCCCACAGGCACACATCGACAGATTAGGCCCGAAAGCCTGCAGTTGAGAGGAGCTCGAGAGGGTGGGCGCAGCAACGCTTATAAACCACTCTCGAGCTCTCTCAGCTACCGAGGTGGGACTAAACTTTTCACGCTGGCAGCACAAGGCCTTTGGTCCCGGTTGGTGGCACCAACCAGGACTAAAAGGGGGCATTGGTCCCGGTTGGTGCCATGAACCGGGACCAAAGGGTTTGCTATATAAGAAACACTTGTGAAAATTTTGGTTTGCATCGCCAGTTGCCCCCGACGATGCCGACCTCCTCGATGCTGTCAGGCTCCTCCGATGCCGTCTGCCACCCCTGCCATCGCCCCCGATCGTGTCGTCGCCGTCCATCATCGCTCGTGCCTCGTCGTCGCCGTCGCCGACGTCGTCCCCGAGCCCGCGCGCCTGCTACCTCTTGAGCACTGCGTTGGTTTTCCCTTGAAGAGGAAAGGGCGATGCAGCAAAGTAGTGTAAGTATTTCCCTCGGTTTTTGAGAACCAAGGTACCATCCAGTAGGAGACTACACGCAAGTTCCTCGAACCTACACAAACAAATAAGAACCTCGCAACCAACGCGATAAAGGGGTTGTTAATCCCTTCACAGTCACTTATGAGAGTGAGATCTGATAGAGATAATAAGATAAATATTTTTAGTATTTTTATGATATAGATTGGAAAATAAAGATTGAAAAATAAAATAGATTGGAAACTTATATGATAAAATATAGACCCGGGGGCCATAGGTTTCACTAGTGGCTTCTCTCAAGATAGCATAAGTATTACGGTGGGTAAACAAAATACCGTCGAGCAATTGATAGAAAAGTGCATAATTATGAAAATATCTAGGCATGATCATGTATATAGGCATCACGTCCGTGACAAGTAGACCAAAACGATTCTGCATCTACTACTATTACTCCACACATTGACCGCTATCCAGCATGCATCTAGAGTATTAAGTTCATAAGAACAGAGTAACGCATTAGGCAAGATGACATGCTATAGAGGGATAAACTCAAGCAATATGATATGAACCCCATCTTTTTATCCTCGATGGCAACAATACAATACGTGCCTTGCTACCCCTGCTGTCACTGGGAAAGGACACCACAAGATTGAACCCAAAGCTAAGCACTTCTCCCATTGCAAGAAAGATCAATCTAGTAGGCCAAACCAAAATGATAATTCAAAGAGACTTCTAAAGATAACAAATCATACATAAAAGATTTCAGAGAAGAATCAAATATTGTTCATAGATAAACTTGATCATAAACCTACTAACCCAAGGCCTCATCAACCTCTAGGAATGTCAAGCTGTAGCCCCGAATATTGGTCCACCACCTCATCAACCAAGACACGAGCATAGCCCGCTAGAATCGGGTTGCAATGGAAGGTTGCCTCGGGGGGATTTGTAAAAGTAAGGGCGTCCGCCACCTTCATGGATATGTTCTTCATTTTGAAGTGTAGCTCGCAGTTAGTGTTCTCCATGATGTCATCCACTGGGTAGCTATCCAGTAATGCGTCGCCCGGGGCGGAACCCACGCTGCTTCTCGGCATGGATGGGACGGTGCTATCCAATGGTGGATCATCCGCTAGCTGCTGAGACCCCCTTTGCTGGCTAAGTGAGTCGATCTGCTCCTGCTGCCGCTGGAATTTGACTGCCAAATCCGCGTGCGCTGATTCTAGGCCTTGAAGGCATTCATAGTCTAGCTTCCTTTGCTCCTCCTCCATCTTCCTCTTCTTCTCCTCCGCAATCTTCTTTCTCGCACGGGTTCTGTAGTCGGTGTTCCAGTCCGAAAACCCCTCATACCACGGAATAGCGCCCATGCCTCATGTTCTTCCCGGGTGTTCAGGATTTCCCAAGGCACGCGTAAGCTCGTTGTTCTCTCTGTTGGGCTCGAATAACCCTGATCGAGCCTCTTCTATTGCAACAAGTAGCTTATCTTCGGCTCCGTCTAGACATGCCTTCTTTGAAACTTTGCCTGTCTTCGGGTCCAACTCCCCCCATGCGCATAGAACCAAGTCCTGCACCTGGGGGGCCAGCTTAATGTTTCTGGAGTGACACCTGCATCCAGCATCTCTTTCTCAGACTTATCCCACTTAGGCATTCCCACCGCATAGCCACCTAGCCCCAGCTTATGGAACTTATCCTTTTTGCGGCATTGGCCTTGTTTATTCTCGACCATTCCTTAGATAATTCCGAATCCTTGAATTTCACGAAATCGTTCCAGTGAGCACTTTGCTTCTCTAGTGTTCCCTCGAATACTGGAGTCTTCCTTCCTCCGTTGACGTGCTTGGCCCATTCACGAATCTTGTGGTTCTTGAATGCAACCGCCATCTTCCTAAGAGCAGCGTCCTTGACTTTCTCCACATCTGCATCTGTGAAATGATCTGGTAGGGTGAAATGTTCCATGAGCGTTTCCCAAAGCAGAAGTTTTTGTCTGTCGTCGACAAAAGTAACTCCTGGACGTGGCTTTGCTGGCTCTCTCCATTCTTGAAGGGAGATCAGGAGTTGGTCCTTCACAAGAACTCCGCACTGACGAATGAACTTGTCCGCAATCTTCTTAGGCGCTAATGGTTCGCCATTTGGTCTGATGGCCTCGATGTTGTACTTTACGCCCTCCTTCAACTTTTTGTTCGGGCCATGTTTTCTGTTGCCTAAAGATTTGCTCGATTCGGATGGACGAAAGAAGAAAGATCGATTCGATAATATATCTTCAAGTCATTTAAAACATGTGATGATCACCAAATGCCTGCTTATATAAATATATATACCTCGCCGGTCTTTGTTGTTTCAAGATCAACATTTTCTTCGTCATGTTCATAGTTCATGACTTCATCAATTCGGTCGTCGCGATCGAATATCATATCACCCTCCCCGGTGTTGTTTAGATATTCGGAGCCGTCATAATCTTCTTCATTCTGATCATCATCTGGCTCGCGAGGATTGCGTATGATATTGAACAGGGCCTCTTCTCCCTCTCTGCCGGTATTGTCCGCCATAGGTTTTGTTTAACTAATCCAAAAGAAATATATTCAAATTACAATGCATGGATGTAATCAATTAATAAGGAAAAACTGAATCAATCATAGTACATAATAAGCATCATCAAATATAATCTCGAATACGTCATCTCGAATAATAGATATAATCTCGAATACATCGTCTCGAATAATAGATATAATCTTGAATACATCGTCTCATATAATAGATATAATATCGAATACATCACTAGCTAGCTAGCTAGCTAGCTAATAAAGATCGAATACTACAGAGTAATCTAGGCCATCGCGGTTCCTGAGGTGTGGGCGGTGGACACCCAAAGAGAAGGAACCATCACTGGATCATAGCTCGGGTGATCTCCCAAAAGAACCTGCCAGGTATTGGAGAACCTGACGTCCATAGCAGCCATGTAGTGATGGACGCGCTTGTCCTCCTCCCTGACACGGCGACGTACCACCTCCGACGGGGCCGGCTCCCTCCGCACCAAAAGTGGCCCACACGAACGCCACCAAAGGAGATGAGGGTCGACGACGGGACCCGGGGCCGGGTTCCTCACCAAGCGTCGCGCCCCTGAAGGTAGCACCTCCCAGTGCCAGCTCGGCGAAGCCCAGTCCCGGACATGGGTCCTCTGAAGCAGGACGTCGTCGCGAACGGGTCGACGGCGAGGATGCGGGCCGGGCATCGTCGACAACAAATACTATATGCCGCAAAAGTAAAGTAACATTCTTTAAATGATGGATTGTGATTTCATATATGCAAATTCTAAATTTTATAACTAAAACTAACATTTCTAATATTTCTATAACTAAAACTAACATTTCTAATATTTCTATAACTAAAAAACATTTCTATATATAACTAACATTTCTATATAACTAACATTTCTAATATAACTAAAATTTCAATATAACTAACATTTCAAATATTTCTATATAACTAACATTTCTATAACTAAAACTGACATTTCTAATAATTCTATAACTAAAAAACAGAAAGATTGCTAACAATTCTATAACAATGTGTGTGTGTGTGGTTGGCGGCCGGGGCAGGAGCTCACCAGCGAAGCGCGACGATGGTGGGCGGCGACAGGGACGGAGACGGCGATGGGGACGGGGCGGCGACGACGGGGACGGGGCGGCGACGACGGGGACGAGGACGGGGACGGGCC
>NC_057800.1:55075237-55096228 GCF_018294505.1 Triticum aestivum
GGTGGGGACGACGGGAGGACGGGGTGGGGCACAACGCAGCGACGGGGACAATGGGGACGGGGACGGGGACGGCGACGGTGACGGACGGCGACGGGGACGGCGACGGACGGCAACGGGGGCGGCGACGAGGGGCGGCGGCGACGGGACAGAGGTGAAAGAAGCAGGGAGAGATGAGAAACTGACCATTTTTTGAAATGTTTTCTTATATAGAACCCACCTTTAGTACCGGTTGGAGCCACCAACCGGTACTAAAGGGTGTGTGCTGCCAGGCGAGGGGCGCAAAAGTTTAGTCCCACCTCGCTAGCCGAGGGGCACTCGCACCTGCTTATAAGCCCCGCCCGCGCTGCTGTCTCGAGCTCCTCTCTTAAGCAGGCCTTCTGGGCCTACCTCTGCTGCGATGCCCTGTTGGGCCTACTGGGCTAGCGGGCCTGCATCCTGGCCCAACTAGAATTTGGGTTTCTAGTTGTATGCAGGCCGCTGTGGCCCAGTAGGTGGGCTTTTTTTCTTATTTTTTTTCTTTATTTATTTTTGTTTTATTTATTTTTGAGTTGTTTTTTGCTGTATTTAGAGTTTCTTTGTGAATATTTTTGCTTTAGGTACAAAAAATTACAAACTTTCTGTTAGTACCGGTAGTTTACAAATTTGAATAGTTTAAATTTTGAATTATTTGAAATTTGTGTGAATCACTAGTTTGTGAATAACTTAACTTTGAAAATATATTTTTTAGTGATTCTTTTTTCTTATGTTTAATATTAGTGTGTTTTATCATTATATTCAATTTGGTAATGCTTGGGTTATTTAAAAAAAGAAATGCCTTTGTAACGGATGATTTTTCGTCCGAAACCTTGATACTTCGAAAGAGATTGTCCATTTTGTAGACGAAGTGCATCCAGTTTTTGCGGTAACCCTATCTACTTTTTTGCACATGGTATGTGTGTGAAATTATTATACCATGCCAACTTTCAACCTTTTCTGAGTTCATTTGAAATGTTTTTCAATTTCAGGGTCATTTAGCTGAAAAATTAGTAAATGCATGAAAGAATTTGCTGGCACATAAAATTTCTTCGTGTTTCAAATGCCAAAACACATAACTAGCTACCCTAACTATTACAGAGATTCCCTCCTGGGTGTGAAACACAGAAGAAAGTGATGATAGTGAAGCCGATCGCATCCTAGATCTTTGGGTGTGAAACTTTTTCTTCGCGTGTGTCCCTTTGCGCCGTAGCCATGGAAAATCTTCATCATTTAACTGGATGCTCGGGTCAATATTCACTGTGAATGGAGCAATTTCATCAAACTTTTCATAATCTTCTGACATGTCTGTCTTCTCATCCACTCCCACGATGTTTCTCTTCCCAGAAAGAACAATGTGCCGCTTTGGCTCATCGTACGATGCATTCGCTTCCTTATCTTTTCTTTTTCTTGGCTTGGTAGACATGTCCTTCACATAGAAAACCTGTGCCACATCATTGGCTAGGACGAATGGTTCGTCTGCATACGCAAGATTGTTGAGATCCACACTTGTCATTCCGTACTGCGGGTCTTCCGTTACCCCGCCTAGTGTCATATTGACCCATTTGCACCGAAACAAAGGGACCTTCAAACCACGTCGATAGTCAAGTTCCCATATGTCCTGTATATAACCATAATATGTTTCCTTTCCCGTCTTGGTTTCTGCATCAAAGCGGACACCATTGTTTTGGTTGGTGCTCTTCTTATCTTGGGCGATCATGTAAAATGTATTACCATTTATCTCATACCCTTTGAAAGTCATTATATTCGAAGATGGTAACTGGGACAGCAAGTACAGGTCATCTTCAATAGAGGCGTCATGCATGGTATGTGTCTGCAACCAGCTGGCGAAACTCCTGGTTTGTTCACGTGTAATCCAGTCATCAGACCGCTCCGGGTGTTTGGAGCGTAGCAAATTCTTGTGTTCATCCATATACGGAGCCACCAAGGTGGAATTCTGTAGAACTGTGTAGTGTGCTTCAGTGAGAGAATGTCCATCCATACATATTATTTGTTCCCCTCCTAGCGTGCCTTTTCCATCTAGTTTGCCCTTATGCTGCGATTCAGGAACACCAATCGGCTTAAGGTCAGGAATAAAGTCAATACAAAACTCAATGACCTCCTCATTTTCATGGCCCTTGGAGATGCTTCCTTCTGGCCTAGCATGATTATGAACATATTTCTTTAAGACTCCCATGAACCTCTCAAAGGGGGACATATTGTGTAGAAATACAGGACCCAAAACATTAATCTCTTCACATAGGTAAACTAGGATGTGCGTCATGATGTTGAAGAAGGATGGTGGGAACAGCAACTCGAAACTGACAAGACATTGCACCAAATCATTCTCTAACCTTGGTATGATTTCTGGATCGATTACCTTCTGAGAGATTGCATTGAGGAATGCACATAGCTTCACAATGGCTAATCGAACGTTTTCCAGTAGAAGCCCCCTCAATGCAACCGGAAGCAGTTGCGTCATAATCACGTGGAAGTCATGAGACTTTAGGTTCTGGAACTTTTTCTCTGCCATGTTTATTATTCCCTTTATATTCGGCAAGGAGGCAGACGGTACCCTAATACTGAGTAGGCATTCAAAGAAGATTTCCTTCTCTTCTTTGGTAAGAGCATAGCTTGCATGACCTTGATGTATGCCGTCTTTTCCGTGCATACATTGTTGGTCCTCCCGTGCCTCAGGTGTATCTTTTGTCTTCCCATACACGCCCAAGAAGCCAAGCAGGGTCACACAAAGATTCTTCGTCACGTGCATCACGTCGATTGTGGAGCGGACCTCTAGGTCTTTCCAATAGGGCAGGTCCCAAAATATAGATTTCTTGTCCACCAGGACCCTTTCCAAAGACCACCTTCAAATCCTTGACCATATCATGTACATCAGCACCAGTACGGTGGCGAGGCTTCGTCCGGTGATCCGCCTCACCTTTGAAATGCTTGCCTTTCTTTCTTACGGGATGCCTGCTCGGAAGAAATCGACGATGTCCCAGGTACACATTCTTCTTACAATTAGCCAAATATATATTGTCGGTATCGTACAAACAGTGCGTGCATGCGCGGTATCCCTTGTTTGTCTGTCCTCAAAGGTTACTGAGAGCAGGCCAATCATTGATGGTCACGAACAGCAACGCCTTTAGGTCAAATTCTTCCCCCATGTGCTCATCCCACGCACGTACACCTGTTCCATTCCACAGTTGTAAGAGTTCCTCAACTAATGGCCTTAGGTACACATCAATGTCGTTGCCGGGTTGCTTAGGGCCTTGGATGAGCACTGGCATCATAATGAACTTCCGCTTCATGCACAACCAAGGAGGAAGGTTATACAAATATAGAGTCATAGGCCAGGTGCTATGGTTGCTGCTCTGCTCCCCAAAAGGATTAATGCCATCTGCGCTTAGACCAAACCATACGTTCCTTACGTCATCTGCAAACTCCTTCCCGTACTTTCTTTCGATTTTTCTCCACTGCGACCCGTCAGCGGGTACTCTCAACTTTCCGTCTTTCTTCCGGTCTTCTCTGTGCCATCGCATCGCCTTGGCATGCTCTTTGTTTTGGAACAAACATTTCAACCGTGGTATTATAGGAGCATACCACATCACCTTGGCAGGAATCTTCTTCCTGGGGCACTCGCCCTCGACATCACCAGGGTCATCGCGGCTGATCTTATAGCGCAATGCACCGCATACTGGGCAAGCGTTCAAATCCTCGTACTCACCGCGGTAGAGGATGCAATCATTAGGGCATGCATGTATCTTCTGCACCTCTAACCCTAGAGGGCAGACAGCCTTCTTTGCTTCGTACGTACTCTCGGGCAATTCGTTGTCCTTTGGAAGCATATTCTTTATCATTACCAGCAACTTTCCAAATCCCTTGTCAGATACACCATTCTCTGCCTTCCATTGTAGCAATTCCAGTGTGGTGCCCAGCTTTTTCTTGTCACCTACGCAATTCAGGTACAACAATTTTTTGTGATCCTCTAACATGCGCTGCAACTTCTTCTTCTCCAAATCACTTGCGCAGTTTCTCTTTGCATCGGCAATGGCCCGACCTAGATCATCAACGGGCTCATCCGATGCCTCTTCTTCAGCTTCTTCCCGCATTGCCGGCTTAGCTTCTTCCCGCATTACCAGCTCAGCTTCTTCCCTCATTATTGTATCATCGTATTCAGGGAACCCATGGCCAGGATAGTTGTCGTCGTCCTCTTCTTCTTCATTGTCTTCCATCATAACCCCTCTTTCTCCATGCTTGGTCCAAACATTATAGTGGGGCATGAAACTGGACTCAAACAGGTGGACGTGAATGGTTCTTGACGTAGAGTAATTGTGCCCATTCTTACAGCCAGCGCATGGACAAGGCATAAAACAATCCGCCCACTTGTTTGCCTCAGCCGCAAGCAGAAAAGTACGCATGCCATTAATGAACTCGGGACAGCATCGGTCATCGTACATCCATTGTCGGCTCATCTTCAATACACAGCACCGAAAACACCAAATTAATACAATACATAAAGTTCATACATAAAGATCATACAACACTTAAATGCAACAAACAAATAACTCTCTAGCTAAAGAATTTAAATGCAACAACAAATGTGATCAAGATCGCAACTAAGGTAACAATTGATCCAACAACATAATGATACCAAGCCTCACTATGAATGGCATATTTTCTAATCTTTCTTATCTTCAAGCGCATTTTCTCCATCTTAATCTTGTGATCATCGACGACGTCAGCAACATGCAACTCCAATTCCATCTTCTCCCCCTCAATTCTTTTCAATTTTTCCTTCAAATCCTTGTTTTCTCTTTCAACTAAATTAAACCTCTCAACAATAGGGTCGGTTGGAATATCCGGTTTAACTACCTCCTACATACAAATATCTATGTCAACTTGATGGGCACAATTTGTTATAAACAGGAAATGCAATGAATAGTTTTAAAAGAGAATATACCACATCCGAATCATAACCCGGACGAGGGCCGACGGGGACGGATATCAAAACCATGGCACTATGTATAACAAACAACGTATGGGTAAGATAATTATACGAGTAACTATATATCCAAATCACACAAACATCAATTTTTTATATAAAACTTCATGAACAAGAGGCTCACCACAAGGTGGTGCCGGCGACGGGACGCTGCGAGCGATCGACGGTGGTTACGACGGAGATTTAGAAGGTACTAAGTAAACCACACCTACATATGCAAACTAAGTGTTATTTTTGACCTCAAATTGCATATAAATCAAATACTAGCACATATATATAATTCCTCCCAAATTACTAAACTCAAAAATCAATCACTATATAAAGCATTGCACGAGCTAATCTAGCAATGAGAGATGAAAGGAAAAAGTTGCTAACCTTTGTGATTATTTGAATGGATGGGGGCCTTCAAATCTTGACAAATTTTGGGAAAAATGTGTGATGAGTTTGAGAGGAAGAGGGAAAAGAACAGAGAGGAGAGGGGAAAGGGGAAGAACAGAGCGATCTCGGGTAGACGAAGGGTCTATGTAGGACGACCTTTAGTACCAGTTCGTGATACGACCCGGTACTAAAGGTGCTGGAGGGGCCCCGGACTGACAACATCCTGCCACCACTCACTTTAGTACCGGTTCGTGGCACGAACCGGTGCTAAAGGTTCGCCATGAACCGGTACTAATGAGAGCGGCCGGCTAGCCGTTGGAACCGGCACTAATGCACACATTAGTGCCGGCTCAAATTCAAACCGGCACTAATGTGCTTCACGTTTGACCCTTTTTCTACTAGTGCTGCCTTGTGGCCTGCTCGCTCCTTTCTTGACGTCTACTCCAAGTCCCCTGGATCATGTTGTTGGGGAACATAGCAATAATTCAAAATTTTCCTACGTGTCACCAAGATCTATCTATGGAGAGACCAGCAACGAGGGGAAGGAGAGTGCATCTACATACCCTTGTAGATTGCTAAGCGGAAGCGTTCAAGAGAACGGGGTTGAAGGAGTCGTACTCGTCGTGATCCAAGTCACCGGAGATCCTAGTGCCGAAAGGACGGCACCTCCGCTTTCAACACACGTACAGCCCGGCGACGTCTCCCATGCCTTGATCCAGCAAGGAGAGAGGGAGAGGTTGAGGAAGACTCCATCCAGCAGCAGCACAACGGCGTGGTGGTGATGGAGGAGCGTGGCAATCCTGCAGGGCTTCGCCAAGCACCGCAGAAGAGGAGGAAGAGGTGTTGGAGAGGGAGAAGGAGGCAACCAAAGGCATGGATGAAAAGCCCTCCTTCCCCCACTATATATAGGAGGGCCAAGGGGGGGGAGCCAGCCCTAGGAGATCCAATCTCCTAGGGGGGCGGCGGCCAGGGAGGTTTCCCTCCCCCCAAGGCACCTAGGAGGTGCCTTCCACTATTGGGACTCTTCCCTTTTGTGAAACCCTAGGCGCATGAGCCCCTTGGGGCTGGTGCCCTTGGCCCATGTAGGCCAAGGCGCACCCCCTATAGCCCATGTGGCCCCTCGAGGCAGGTGGCCCCACCCGGTGGGCCCCCGGGACCCTTCCGGTGGTCCCGGTACAATACCGATGACCCCGAAACTTGTCCCGATGGCCGAAACAGGATTTCCTATATATAAATCTTTACCTCCGGACCATTCTGGAACTCCTCGTGACGTCCGGGATCTCATCCGGGACTCCGAACAACATTCAGTAACCACATACAAACTTCCTTTATAACCCTAGCGTCATCGAACCTTAAGTGTGTAGACCCTACGGGTTCGGGAGACAAGCAGACATGACCGAGACGTTCTCCGGTCAATAACCAATAGCGGGATCTGGATACCCATGTTGGCTCCCACATGTTCCACGATGATCTCATCGGATGAACCACGATGTCAAGGACTTAATCAATCCCGTATACAATTCCCTTTGTCTAGCGGTATTGTACTTGCCCGAGATTCGATCGTCGGTATCCCTATACCTTGTTCAATCTCGTTACCGGCAAGTCTCTTTACTCATTCCGTAACACATCATCCCGTGATCAACTCCTTGATCACATTGTGCACATTATGATGATGTCCTAGCGAGTGGGCCCAGAGATACCTCTCCATTTACACGGAGTGACAAATCCCAGTCTTGATTCGTGCCAACCCAACAAACACTTTCGGAGATACCTGTAGTGTACCTTTATAGTCACCCAGTTACGTTGTGACGTTTGGCACACCCAAAGCACTCCTACGGTATCCGGGAGTTGCACAATCTCATGGTCTAAGGAAATGATACTTGACATTAGAAAAGCTTTAGCATACGAACTACACGATCTAGTGCTATGCTTAGGATTGGGTCTTGTCCATCACATCATTCTCCTAATGATGTGATCCCGTTATCAATGACATCCAATGTCCATGGTCAAGAAACCGTAACCATCTATTGATCAACGAGCTAGTCAACTAGAGGCTTACTAGGGACATGGTGTTGTCTATGTATCCACACATGTATCTGAGTTTCCTATCAATACAATTATAGCATGGATAATAAACGATTATCATGAACAAGGAAATATAATAATAACTTATTTATTATTGCCTCTAGGGCATATTTCCAACAGTCTCCCACTTGCACTAGAGTCAATAATCCAGTTCACATCGATATGTGATTAACACTCAAGGTCACATCCCCATGTGACTAACACCCAAAGAGTTCTGGGTTTGATCATGTTATGCTTGTGAGAGAGGTTATAGTCAACGGGTCTGAACCTTTCAGATCCGTGTGTGCTTTACAAATCTCTATGTCATCTCCTAGATGCAGCTACCATGCTCTATTTGGAGCTATTCCAAATAAATGTTCTACTTGGAGCTATTCTAAATTGTTGCTCCATTATACGTATCCGGTATCTCTACTCAGAGCTATCCGGATAGGTGTTAAGCTTGCATCGACGTAACCCTTTACGACGAACTCTTTTACCACCTCCATAATCGAGAAAATTCCTTAGTCCACTAGTTACTAAGGATAACTTTGACCGCTGTCCTGTGATCCATTCTTGGATCACTCTTGTACCCCTTGACTGACTCATGGCAAGGCACACTTCAGGTGCGGTACTCAGTATGGCATACTGTAGAGCCTATGTCTTAAGCATAGGGGACGACCTTCATCCTTTCTCTCTATTCTGCCATGGTCGAGCTTTAAGTCTTAACTTCATACCTTACAACTCAGGCAAGAACTCCTTCTTTGACTGATCCATCTTGAACACCTTCAAGATCATCTCAAGGTATGTGCTCATTTGAAAAGTACCATTAAGCGTTTTGATCTATCCTTATAGATCTTGATGCTCAATGTTCAAGTAGCTTAATCCAGGCTTTCCATTGAAAAACACTTTCAAATAACCCTATATGCTTTCCAGAAATTCTACGTCATTTCTGATCCATAATATGTCAACAACATATACTCATCAGAAATTCTATAGTGCTCCCACTCACTTCTTTGGAAATACAAGTTTCTCATAAACTTTGTATAAACCCAAAATCTTTGATCATCTCATCAAAGCATACATTCCAACTCCGAGATGCTTACTCCAGTCCTCAGAAGGATGGCTGGAGCTTTGCATACTTATTAGCATCTTTCAGGATTGACAAAACCTTCGGGTTGTATCACATACAACCTTTCCTCAAGAAAATCATCGAGGAAACAATGTTTTGACATCCTATCTGCAAGATTTCATAAATAATGCAGTAATCGCTAATATAATTCCAACAGACTCTTAGCATCGCTACGAGTGAGAAACTCTCATCGTAGTAAAGTCCTTGAACTTGTCGGAAAACATCTTAACGACAAGTCGAGCTTTCTTAATGGTGACATTTACCATCATTGTCCGTCTTCCTTTTAAAATCCATCTATACTCAACAGCCTCACGACCATCGAGCTGTTCTGTCAAAGTCTACACTTTGTTTCCATACATGGATCCTCTCTCGGATTATATGGCCTCGAGCCATTTATCGGAATCCGGGCCCACCACCGCTTCTCCATAGCTCGTAAGTTCATTATTGTCTAGCAACATGACTTCCAAGACAGGATTACGTACCACTCTGAAGTAGTACGCATCCTTGTCATCCTACGAGGTTTGTTAGTGACTTGATCTGAAGTTTCATGATCACTATCATAAGCTTCCACTTCAATTGGTGTAGGTGCCACAGGAACAACTTCCTGTGCCCTGCCACACACTAGTTGAAGAGACGGTTCAATAACCTCATCAAGTCTCCACCATCCTCCCACTCAATTCCTTCGAGAGAAACTTTTCCTCGAGAAAGGACCTGATTCTAGAAACAGTCCCTTATTGCTTTCGAATCTGAGACAGGAGGTATACCCAACTGTTTTGGGTGTCCTATGAAGATGCATTTATCTGCTTTGGGTTCGAGCTTATCAGCCTGAAACTTTTCCACATAAGCGTCGCAGCCCCAAACTTTTAAGAAAATGACAGCTTAGGTTTCTCTAAACCATAGTTCATACGGTGTCATATCATCGGAATTACGTGGTGCCCTATTTAAAGTGAATGTGGTTGTCTCTAAAGCCTAACCCATAAACTATCGTGGTAATTCTATAAGAGACATCATGGTATGCATCATATCCAATAGGGTGCAGTTATGATGTTCGGACATACCATCACACTATGGTGTTCCAGGCTGTATTAGTTGTGAAACAATTTCCACAATGTCTTAATTCTGTGCCAAACTTGTAATTCAGATATTCATCTCTATGATCATATCATAGATATTTTATCCTCTTGTCACGACGATCTTTCAACTTCACCCTGAAATTACTTGAACCTTTCAATAATTCAGACTCGTGATTCATCAAGTAAATGTACTCAACATCTACTCAAATCATCTGTGAAGTAAGAACATAAAGATATCCACTACATGCCTCAGCACTCATTGGATTGCACACATCAAAATGTATTACTTCCAGCAAGTTGCTTTCTGGTTCCATTTTACTGAAAACGAGGCTTTCAGTCATCTTGCCCATGTGGTATGATTTGCATGTCTCAAGTGATTCAAAATCAAGTGAGTCCAAACGGTCCATCTGCATGGAGTTTCTTCATGCATATACACCAATAGACATGGTTCGCATGTCTCAAACTTTTCAAAAACGAGTGAGCCCAAAGATCCATCAACATGGAGCTTCTTCATGCGTTTTATACCGATATGACTTACGTGGCTGTGCCACAAGTAGGTGGTGCTATCATTACTATCTTTTGGCATGAACATGTGTATCACTATGATCGAGATTTCAATGAACCATTCATTTTAGGTGCAAGACCATTTGAAGGTATTATTCAAATAAACAGAGTAACCATTATTCTCCTTAAATGAATAATCGTATTGCGATAGACATAATCCAATCATGTCTATGCTCAACGCAAACACCAATCTCGATGGTAGAGGGAGCGTGCGATGCTTGATCATATCAACATTGGAAACACTTCCAACACATATCGTCAGCTCACCTTTAGCTAGTCTCCGTTTATTCCATAGCTTTTATTTCATGTTACTAACACTTAGCAACCAAACCGGTATCTAATACCCTGGTGCTACTAGGAGTACTAGTAAAGTACACATCAACACAATGTATATCCAATATACTTCTATCGACCTTGCCAGCCTTCTCATCTACCAAGTATCTAGGGTAATTCTGCTCCAGTGGCTGTTCCCCTTATTATAGAAGCACTTAGTCTCGGGTTTGGGTTCAACCTTGGGTTTCTTCACTAGAGCAGCAGCTGAATTGCCGTTTCATGAAGTATCCCTTCTTGCCCTTGCCCTTCTTGAAACTGGTGGTTTTTTTCAACCATCAACAATTGATGCTCCTTCTAGATTTCTACTTTCGCGGTGTCAAACATCGCGAATATCTCAAGGATCATCATATATGTCCCTGATATTTTATAGTTCATCACGAAGCTCTGGCAGCTTGGTGGCAATGACTTTGGAGAAACATCACTGTCTCATCTGGAAGATCAACTCCCACTCGATTCAAATGATTGTTGTACTCAGACAATCTGAGCACAAGCTCAACAATTGAGCTTTTCTCCCTTAGTTTGCAGGCTAAGAAAATCGTCGGAGGTCTTATACCTCTTGACGTGGGCACGAGCCTGAAATCCCAATTTCAGCCCTCGAAACATCTCATATGTTTCGCGATGTTTCAAAAAAACATCTTTGGTGCCTCAATTCTAAACCATTTAACATTACGCACTGAACTATCATGTAGTCATCAAAACGTGTATGTCAGATGTTCGCAACATCCACAGACGACGTTCGAGGTTCAGCACACTGAGCGGTGCATTAAGGACATAAGCCTTCTATGAAGCAATGAGGACGAACCTCAGTTTACGGACCTAGTCCGCATAATTACTACTATCAACTTTCAACCAAATTTTCTCTACGAACATAACTAAACAGTAGAACTAAAGCGCGAGCTACGACATAATTTGCGAAGACCTTTTGACTATGTTCAGGATAATTAAGTTCATCTTATGAACTCCCACCCAGATAGACATCCCTCTAGTCATCTAAGTGATTACATGATCCGAGTCAACTAGGCCGTGTCCGATCATCAGGTGAGACGGACTAGTCAACGTCGGTGAACATCTTCATGTTGATCGTATCTACCATACGACTCATGCTCGACCTTTCGGTCTTCTATGTTCCGAGGCCATGTCTATGCACATGCTAGGCTCGTCAAGTTAACCCTAAGTGTTTTGCATGTGTAAAACTGTCTTACACCCGTTGTATGTGAACGTAAGGATCTATCACACCCGATCATCACGTGGTGCTTCGAAACGACGAACTTTAGCAACGGTGCACAGTTAGGGGAGAACACTTCTTGAAATTTTAATGAGGGATCATCTTATTTACTACTGTCGTTCTAAGCAAATAAGATGTATAAACATGATAAACATCACATGCAATCAAATAATAGTGACATGATATGGCCAATATCATATAGCTCCTTTGATCTCCATCTTGGAGCTCCATGATCATCATCGTCACCGGCATGACACCATGATCTCCATCATCATGATCTCTATCATCGTGTCTTCATGAAGTTGTCTCGTCAACTATTACTTCTACTACTATAGCTAACGGTTAGCAATAAAGTAAAGTAATTACATGATGTTTATGTTGACACGCAGGTCATAAATAAATTAAGACAACTCCTATGGCTCCTGCCGGTTTTCATACTCATCGACATGCAAGTCGTGGTTCCTATTACAAGAACATGATCAATCTCATACATCACATATATCATTCATCACATCCTTTTGGCCATATCACATCACATAGCATACCCTGCAAAAACAAGTTAGACGTCCTCTAATTGTTGTTTGCATGTTTTACGTGGCTGCTATGGGTTTCTAGCAAGAACGTTTCTTACCTACGCAAAGACCACAACGTGATATGCCAATTGCTATTTACCCTTCATAAGGACCCTTTTCATCGAATCCGATCCGACTAAAGTGGGAGAGACAGACACCCGCCAGCCACCTTATGCAACTAGTGCATGTTTGTCGGTGGAACCGGTCTCACGTAAGAGTACGTGTAAGGTTGGTCCGGGCCGCTTCATCCCACGATGCCGCCGAATCAAGATAAGACTAGTAACGGCAAGCATATTGAACAAAATCAACGCCCACAACTACTTTGTGTTCTACTCGTGCATAGAAACTACGCAATAGACCTAGCTCATGATGCCACTGTTGGGGAACGTAGCAATAATTCAAAATTTTCCTACGTGTCACCAAGATCTATCTATGGAGAGACCAGCAACGAGGGGAAGGAGAGTGCATCTACATACCCTTGTAGATCGCTAAGCGGAAGCGTTCAAGAGAACGGGGTTGAAGGAGTCGTACTCGTCGTGATCCAAGTCACCGGAGATCCTAGTGCCGAAAGGACGGCACCTCCGCGTTCAACACACGTACAGCCCGGCGACGTCTCCCATGCCTTGATCCAGCAAGGAGAGAGGGAGAGGTTGAGGAAGACTCCATCCAGCAGTAGCACAACGGCGTGGTGGTGATGGAGGAGCGTGGCAATCCTGCAGGGCTTCGCCAAGCACCGCAGAAGAGGAGGAAGAGGTGTTGGAGAGGGAGAAGGAGGCAACCAAAGGCATGGATGAAAAGCACTCCTTCCCCCACTATATATAGGAGGGCCAAGGGGGGGGAGCCGGCCCTAGGAGATCCAATCTCCTAGGGGGGCGGCGGCCAGGGAGGTTTCCCTCCCCCCCAAGGCACCTAGGAGGTGCCTTCCACTATTGGGACTCTTCCTTTTGTGAAACCCTAGGCGCATGGGCCCCTTGGGGCTGGTGCCCTTGGCCCATGTAGGCCAAGGCGCACCCCCTATAGCCCATGTGGCCCCTCGAGGCAGGTGGCCCCACCCGGTGGGCCCCCGGGACCCTTCCGGTGGTCCCGGTACAATACCGATGACCCCGAAACTTGTCCCGATGGCCGAAACAGGATTTCCTATATATAAATCTTTACCTCCGGACCATTCCGGAACTCCTCGTGACGTCCGGGATCTCATCCGGGACTCCGAACAACATTCAGTAACCACATACAAACTTCCTTTATAACCCTAGCGTCATCGAACCTTAAGTGTGTAGACCCTACGGGTTCGGGAGACAAGCAGACATGACCGAGACGTTCTCCGGTCAATAACCAATAGCGGGATCTGGATACCCATGTTGGCTCCCACATGTTCCACGATGATCTCATCGGATGAACCACGATGTCAAGGACTTAATCAATCCCGTATACAATTCCCTTTGTCTAGCGGTATTGTACTTGCCCGAGATTCGATCGTCGGTATCCCTATACCTTGTTCAATCTCGTTACCGGCAAGTCTCTTTACTCATTCTGTAACACATCATCCCGTGATCAACTCCTTGATCACATTGTGCACATTATGATGATGTCCTAGCGAGTGGGCCCAGAGATACCTCTCCATTTACACGGAGTGACAAATCCCAGTCTTGATTCGTGCCAACCCAACAAACACTTTCGGAGATACCTGTAGTGTATCTTTATAGTCACCCAGTTACGTTGTGACGTTTGGCACACCCAAAGCACTCCTACGGTATCCGGGAGTTGCACAATCTCATGGTCTAAGGAAATGATACTTGACATTAGAAAAGCTTTAGCATACGAACTACACGATCTAGTGCTATGCTTAGGATTGGGTCTTGTCCATCACATCATTCTCCTAATGATGTGATCCCGTTATCAATGACATCCAATATCCATGGTCAGAAAACCGTAACCATCTATTGATCAACGAGCTAGTCAACTAGAGGCTTACTAGGGACATGGTGTTGTCTATGTATCCACACATGTATCTGAGTTTCCTATCAATACAATTATAGCATGGATAATAAACGATTATCATGAACAAGGAAATATAATAATAACTTATTTATTATTTCCTCTAGGGCATATTTCCAACACATGTTTGTTCCAAAAATAACTCTTCCGAAGGTTTCATTTTGTTTGGATTCAGTTTGCTATTCCTTTTCTGCGAAACACGAAAATAGGCAAAAAAACAACAATTTGCACTAGGCCTTGGGTTAGTAGGTTAGTCCCAAAAATAATATAAAAGTGTATAATAAAGCCCATTAAACATCCAAAACAGATAATATAATAGCATGGAATAATCAAAAATTATAGATACGTTGGAGACGTATCAGCGCCCCTGCCCCCGCCCCCGAGCGCGTCGTCGCCGTCCGCCGCCCCTGAGCCCGCTCCTCGTCGTCGACACCTCCTCGTTGTTAGCGCCGCCCCGATCCCCTCCTCCTCCCTGTACTGGTCGCCACCACCGCGCGCTGCTGCTGCCGCTGCCCTGCGCTGGCGCCGCGCGCCGCCGCGCGCGCCGCCCCACCGCCCCTGCCCTGCATTTTTTTATAAATGTATTTTTTATGTATATGTGTGTGTATGTGTATATATGTGTATATGTGTGTGTATGTGTATAAATGTATTTTATTTATGTTTTTTTGCATTTTTATAAAAATGTATATGTGTATGTATGTTCTCTATGTATATATGTTCATATATGCAAAAGTTAGATTTTTAGAAAAGTTTTATTATGTATGCAAAAGTTAGAAGAAGAAGAAAAATTATATATGCAAAAGTTACGTTTTTAGAAAAGTTTTATATATCTAGCTAGGAAGAAGGAAGAAGAAGAAGAAAATCTTTATATATGCAAAAGTTACATTTTTAGAAAAGTTTTATCTAGGAAGAAGGAAGAAGAAGAAGAAAACGAAGGAGAGGAAAAAGGAAAATAAGAAGAGGAAGAAGGAGAAGAAGAGGAGAGGAAGAAGAGAGGAAGAAGAGGAGAAATAAATAAGAAGAGGAAAAAAGAAGAAAAAAAGAGGAGAAGAAGAAAAAATAGTTCTTCTCCTCTATTCCTTTCTTCTCTTCTTTTTATTTTTGTTCTTCGATCTTCTCCTCTGTTCCTTTCTTCTTCTCCTCTTTTTTTCTTCTTCTTCCTCTTCTTATTTTTTATCAGGTATGTCGTTGTCGATATACCCCCTCCCCGATAACTTCCACATGAGGGGGGGGGGGCAATATACCCCCTCCTCGATAACTTCGACATGAGGGGGGGTCGCCGAGGGTTCGAGGGTTCGAGGGTTGGGAACTAGGGTAGAGGGTCGAGGGTTCCTGATCAGCATCCACCAATGGTATAAGCCTAAGAATGAAGACCCTGAGGTGTCTTGTGTGAACGATAGGCAGAAAGATGATCTTTGGACCGCGCCGAAGGCAAATTTCACCCTACCGCCAGAGGAGGATCCGGAGAAGCCAGCTATAGAGCCATTGGTCAAGGCTCATGCTCTTAAGAAGATGGCAGATCTGTTCAGGAGGTGGAAGAATGAGTTGAAAACAACGTTTGTCGACAAAGAAAAGACTCCAGAATTCACCGGCCGATTTGAGAAGATAAGAGATCACTAGGACGCATTTGTGGCCCATAAGACATCGGATAAGAGCAAGAAGATGTCAGCGACAAACAAGAAAAATGCTGCAAAGAAGGACCTTCACCATCGCACGGGGTCAGGTGGCTACCTCAAAGCCCGGTCGTTGTGGGACAAGGCTGAGAATGGCCTGCTTGATAAAAGGGGTCGAACCAGAAACATTGCACTGGCCAGACTGTTCAAGGACTTGGTTCTTGGGGGTTGCGGGAACCTTGGACCCTGAAACAGGGGAGTGCCGTTGGACAAACTAGGAACTGAATATACCCATCACGAAGCTTCAGGAGTATATCGCCGTAGCGCAGCAAGGGACGTTCGTTCCCGACAGAGAGAACGATGAGCTCACACTGGCCATCAGGAATCCCGAGCACCCTGGACGGACACGAGGCACGCCAGGCTCCGTTTTGTGGAAGGCTGGGTTTCCTGAGGCAGACAGTTACAAAGGCTAGGAGAGGAAGAGGAAAGTGGAGCAGACCAAACTGCAGAAGCTACATGCAAGGGTACAAGCGCTAGAGGAATGAGAAGCAGTTCATAGCAAGCGACCTGCCGAAGCTACCCCGCCATCTCAGCGGAGAAGCAACGTGGCTTCCACCGAGCTGCTTCAGGATCCCGTCTTCACGGATCCTGCTAGCTACCCCGTGGATGCTATCATGGAGTCTCAACATTGCCACCTTATGACGCAATGACAGAACTTCAAAGTCAAGGCGGCTCTCGTCTCTGTTGCACCTCCTGAACCTGGCGCAACTTTTCACTGCCGTCCAATTCCAGAAGGATATGCTGCTGTGATGGTGGATGCAATAATGGAGGGATTTGAGGAACTCGAGCTTGACCACCCTACCGGTGAAGGGGAGACTCGGTTGGGTTGTGCTCTGAAGAGTCTATGTCTATGGCGGAAGGAGCTTATGAACCTTCCTAACTGGACGCCTCCGCCTCCTCCTCCTCCGGCGAGTCAGGGCACTCCGCCTCCTCCTCCAGCGAGTGATCAGGGCCCTCTGCTTCCTTCTCCGGCGCGTGGCAGCACTCCGCCTCCTTCTCCACCTGCGCGCCTGAGCAACCCGCCTCCTTGTCCGCCTCGTCAGCAAGGGCGGAAGAGAGCCACCGCCGCTCCGACTGCTTTGGCACGTCGTAGTCCTTCTCCGCCTCGTAAGCAAGGAAAGAAGACAGCCGCAGCTACTCCGTCTGCTCCGGCGTCTAGCAGCATAGCCAGAGGCGGGAGGCAATGCAGATTCGGTCCATCTCTAAAGCCTCTAGAGAAGTTACCATACGAGATGACTGAGAAGGAAAACACGGAGATCTGTCAAGCCCAAGTGAGGGAGTTGTTTGAAACGCAAAGAGCGAAGAAATATCCACCTCCGGAGGAGAAGATAGATCCAGTGAAAGCAAAGCGCACTATCGATGCCCACAAGAAACCACCACCATCTCCGCCGAAAACCAACTATGAGCGCATTATTGAAAGGTCATATATCAAAGAGGAGCGGTTGGGAAGTACTTGCAGTAATCGAAGGTTAGCACTGAAGGAAATATGCCCTAGAGGCAATAATAAAGTTGTTTATTTTTCATGCTAGGATTGTATTAACCGGAAACTTAGTAAATGTGTGAATACATAAACAAACAGAATGTCACTAGTATTCATCTACTTGACTAGCTCGTTGAATCAATAATGGTTATGTTTCCTAACCATAGACATGAGTTGTCATTTGATTAACGGGATCACAAATGATGTGATTGACTTGACCCATCTGTTAGCTTAGCAAGATGATCGTTTAGTTTGTTGCTATTGCTTTCTCCATAACTTATACATGTTCCTATGACTATGAGATCATGCAACTCCCGAATACCGGAGGAACACTTTGTGTGCTATCAAACGTCACAACGTAACTGGGTGACTATAAAGATGCTCTACAGGTGTCTCCAATGGTGTCTGTTGAGTTGGCATAGATCGAGATTAGGATTTGTCACTCTGAGTATCGGAGAGGTATCTCTGGGCCCTCTCGGTAATGCACATCACTATAGGCCTTGCAAGCAATGTGACTAATGAGTTAGTTGCGGGATGATGCATTACGGAACGAGTAAAGAGACTTGCCGGTAATGAGATTGAACTAGGTATTGAGATACCGACGATCGAATCTCGGGCAAGTAACATACCGATTACAAAGGGAACAACGTATATCGTTATGCGGTTTGACCGATAAAGATCTTCGTAGAATATGTGGGAGCCAATATGAACATCCAGGTTCCGCTATTGGTTATTGACCGGAGACGTGTCTCGGTCATGTCTACATAGTTCTCAAACCCGTAGGGTCCGTACGCTTAACGTTCGGTGATGATCGGTATTATGAGTTTATGTGTTTTGATGCACCGAAGGTAGTTTGGAGTCCCGGATTTGATCACGGACATGACAAGGAGTCTCGAAATGGTCGAGACATAAAGATTGATATATTGGATGGCTATATTCGAACAGTGGAACTGTTCCGGGTGATTTCGGGGAAAACCGGAGTGCCGAAAGGGTTACCGGACCCCCCCCCCCTCAAGGAAAGTTGGGCCTTCATGGGCCATAGGGAAGAGGGAAGGCAGCCCACAAGGGGCAGCTGCACCCCCACCCTATAGGGAGTCCGAATTGGACTAGGGAGGGGGGCGCGCCCCCCTTTTCCTTCTCCTCTTCCTCTCCCTTCCTTCCTTCCCCCTCTCCTCCTAGTAGGACTAGGAAAGGAGGAATCCTACTCCTACTAGGAGGAGGATTCCTCCTCCCTTGGCGCGCCACTAGGGCCGGCCGGCCTCCCCCCTTGCTCCTTTATATACGGGGGCAGGGGGCACCCTAGAACACATAAGTTGATTGTTTCCAGTCGTGTGCGGTGCCCCCCTCCACCATAACCCACCTCGGTCATATCATAGCGGTGCTTAGGCGAAGCCCTGTTTCGGTAGCATCATCATCACCGTCATCATGCCGTCGTGCTGACGAAGCTCTCCCTCGACACTCTACTAGATCGTGAGTTCGTGGGACGTCATTGAGCCGAACGTGTGCAGATCGCGGAGGTGCCGTACTTTCGGTACTAGGATCGGTCGATCGTGAAGACGTACGACTACATCAACCGCGTTGTCATAACGCTTCCGCTTACGGTCTACGAGGGTACATAGACAACACTCTCCCCTCTCATGATCTTGCGTGTGCGTAGGAATTTTTTTGAAATTACTGCGTTCCCCAACAAGCACAACGAAGACGTGGGAAAAAATTCCCCAGCTCGGCGAACAAGCGAACCAATCGTGCCCCCCACTCAAGGTGTCTAGCGATATCGTCACTAATCATCCGGGGATCTTGCCCGGTACCAATCTTGCAGATTACATGCACGACAACGATGCATATTATGATATAATGGAGGTGGACGAATTCAGATACTAGTACAGGAAGCCTTTCGTCAAAGATGGAAGTCCTCTAACAACGATGATGGGAAGATTCCATGATTGGTACATGAAAACCTGCAGAGAGTCTGGGAAGGATACTTTGACGTTGAGAGTTAAAGAGGAGCACGACCTTGTTGAAATTGATCTGTTGTCTGTTCCATTTGAGGAGTTCTTCCAGTTTTCAATCAAAAGGCCCTCGATAAATTAACGGTCACTTGCTACTGTCTGTAAGTACTACTTCTGTCATTAAGTCTCTATATATAGCTCAGCTCTTTCATTGCATGTATATATAATTATCCTCACTATATTATGCAGATTGAAGTTCGTTGAATGCAGAAAAGCACAAATCTATGATATCGAATTCATTAACACAAATCTCATAGATGAATATACGGTTACATTTCATGCCAAAGAAACCGAGGCCAACATGCTACGATCGTTGTTAATAAATCAAAACAAAGATAAAATACTCTTTCCTTACAACTTCAAGTGAGTGTTACTGTCTTGTGCATATTTGGTTTCCCTTATTACGCGAGGTTATATAATGTAATTGATGAGTTATGCATGCGTGCGCAGGTTCCACTATATTCTCCTAGAGATTAAGCTTGAGCAGGGACTAGTAACCATCTTAGACTCGAGACAAAAATCTCCCGAGGACTATGCGGGCATGACTAAAATGCTCGAGAAGTAAGTTCAATCGATCATTATTGCACCATATCGGCAACTTTGTTCATTTCCTGATATCAAGTAATTGTTTTCTTTGTCTCGCAGGGTTTGGAAAGTATTCACCGCACAAGCTCCGGGACTGCGGGGGGAGCTGCGATGGACATACCCGAAACTAAGTAGTACTAGCTAGCTAGTTCCGCGCATCTCCCGTTGATTCTAGCTACTTTCATCAATGTCATTTATAATACTTCATTATCAGTTTGATTGACCTCTATTTCTCGTAAAGTGCTTGTGACAGGAACTCGAAAATAATTACTGTGGATACTACGTTTAAGAGTTCATCAACAACGCGACTTGCAAAAAAAATGGGGCTACTCTAAAAGACAATTTGAAGTGCGTAAGCAATAATATTCACAATTTCATTTTATTACCATCATTTGTGTTGAGTTTCATTCATATATATGTATTGACCCCCTTTTTCAAATTAGATGTGGCAGATGCAGGATGAACTCCTACCACAAGATCGCATGAAAGCAATTCAAGAGGAATTGGCGGGATTCTTTCTTGACCACGTCATCAATAAAACCGGAGAATACCATGTGGAACTTGAGTTCAGATGCTAGGGGATTATAAGAGATCTTACATTGTGTGTGTGTGTGTGTGTCTATATATATATATATATATATATATATATATATATATATATATATGTAGCCAATAGCGTCGGATAGATATACGAAAACTTGTTGTTCGACCAATCTTTCGGAGAAGAAGAGGTCGATCACTTCTCTTTGTATATGTTCATGGCGATCTTTTGTACTTAATGGTTTCCTTCATTTGCTTACTAGCTACCGTGTCGAGTCCTCTCTATACGTATAGTACGTAGCGTCGACGGATAAGAGAGGGCACTTCTCTCTATTATTAGCTAGCTAACACAAT